>NC_037289.2:95271-398301 GCF_000002775.5 Populus trichocarpa | reverse complement strand
AGTTAAATTATTTTTGCATTAAATTTTTATTGTATGATTTCCAAATCAATTCCTTACATCTTCTCTCTGCTGTTTAAACCATGGTGATGAGATGTATGCAGCAAAGAAAAGGGATGGTTGGGGTTTTTGGAAATTATAACTTCTTAACCCAGGCACTCCTTGCCAAAAAAAGGTTGGAATACATGAAGACTCCTGACACACACTTTCGAACCCAGATACCATCCAAGGTCTGCCACACAAGTCTAGGATATCGGTCAAGTTATCCATGGTGCGGAATTTTTGAAGCTAAACAACTACCGGATTATGGTCTGGTGGGGAGGATTGTAGTGGACTGACAGCATTTGAAAGGACCATTGGCTGCCAGATCAAGTTACAAGCAGATTCTCTTTCGAGTTTCCATGCTTGATATGAAGATGCAAGTTCTTAAATGTTGGAATGAGAAGTGATAGATACTATATCCCAAGGCACAGCAGCTAAGGCCACCAAGACTATTCTTCTCAGTTATGTCCTTCACCCTGATTCACTATTTTAGTTAAGGACAGCAAGTTTTTCAGTGAGGAGTGCCTACCATCTATCCATCCTGCTCAAATGTTAGAGAATTTTGAAACAAAGGGGAGCTAATGTGCCTCCAACCTGTGGCTGATGTGTTCCTCAGCTATTGAATTACGGACTGAATCCTTTAGCTCCGAATCCAGAAGAGACCAGTGATGTTCAATTTCGAGGATTTCTCAACTTGAAAATTCCGAACCAAAGCATACAAAATTCCGAACCAAAGCATACAAAGGGTTCTTGCATGATTAGAGCTGTATTTAGCTCAAGACACTCTGCCTGAATCTGTGAATTGATTATCCTCCAATGGTGCAGCTGTTATCCGTGAGTACACTGCAGAGATTAGACAAATAGTGGAGGATTGCAATATACATGGCCACTTGCTGGGAATCTTGAGTCTCACTTTCTGCTTGCAGCCCCTGCACCACGAGTCAAGTTAGCTAATTAGCTCATGACTTCACGTTGATAGAGTTTGGTTATAAGAGGATCCTGCTGATATTGCAGCCCTTCCTGTTTCTGATGTCAGTAACCTCAAGTTTAATGTGATCTCAGCATGGGTTTTCTATATATTTTTAAAGAATAACCATTTTGGCTATTGAAAATGAAAAGGTGGTGGCTTCTGTTGGGTAACCATTTCCATTTCTCTGTTTTGTTCCTACGCCAATGGTGACCATTATCCCTTTGTCCAGGAGTACCATTTAACAGGTTGCATTTCGTTCATATTCCAAGAATATAAGTGACAAGTGACAGTTACATAAAGGATAAAAACATCTATGGTTGAAGAAATGAATATAAAGACAATCTATAACAGTTTTGACATGTCTTTTATCTCTCGTGCAATCACATAAAGATTCATTACTATCATTTATTGTCGAGATTCGAAGTATCCCTTGGACTTAAGCTGAAACCATGAATGGTTACAAAATTATACAAAACTCTCTCTCTAGTAATGACTTGCACCAAATGTAAGAATAGCCATAATTGATAATGCACTTCCTCCTTTAACAATAACAAGTAGAGGTGATTGCTTGTGTTCACGTACATACAAGTAAAGTTATTAAACTTAATTAGATTCTAGCCATGAATCATGAGTGAAGTGAGTTAATGCAACATCATTTCAAGATTGTAAAAAATAATAACTAAAATAATAATGTTTTGAAAAAAAAAAAGTCAAATCAAAATTTAAATAGAATAAGCAGGTTATGAGTTGAAACAATATGTTACCCGATCACAAGTTAATTCTCACCGGATTTTATTTAAAAACTGACCTGAATTTGGAGTCAAGTCAATGAGCTTGCTTAGTCAACCTGAATTTGATGGAAGCAAAGTTATAAAGTTCTCCCACTTAGTTTCATTTATAACTCGGCCCAAGCTTGAAGGTCGGATTTAATAACACTAGATGGAAGTGAGGGTTGTGACTGGAAAATGTTTCTATTCCATGAGGCATAATGATTGGATATCAACAAATATGTATTGAACAACATTTCCATATCGTGCGTTATGGTATTACAAGAACAAGAACACAAGGACAACACAGACGAAGATAATAATAACAAAGATTTTAATGACACAGCGCAATTGTGGTGACGCAACAGCTAAGGTTGTTAGGGAGGGGACTCATTCCCAGCAAAACTCCTACTTAATGACCAAAAGGCAATGGATTAAAATAAAAACAAAATCTTAGAAACTACCACTATCAATAGTTCTAACCCAGGTTAGAGGCCTGCATTCTAAGGCAGCTGCTGCAGCTTCCTGCTAGAAACATAAACAAGAAAAGGAACGTTGACGTTTCCTATCAAACCTATCGGAACTTGGGGCGCTTGGGCATTCTAGGAGCGGGTCTGGAAGGGGCTCGAGACTTCCCAAAAGCCTTTGCTTTCCTTCTGTTCCTCTCCTGCTCACTGTCTGAATCATCACCCTTTTCCCTGTCTGCATTGCTTGCTTCCCTCTCCAGCTCCTCCCATGTCTTACCCTTTTCTTCCTCAGAGTCTTCCTCAGAATCATCCTCTTCATCGTCCTCAGAC
Source organism: Populus trichocarpa (assembly GCF_000002775.5). Lineage (NCBI taxonomy): Eukaryota > Viridiplantae > Streptophyta > Magnoliopsida > Malpighiales > Salicaceae > Populus > Populus trichocarpa. The sequence continues at coordinate 395,728 of NC_037289.2, read as the reverse complement.
TCCACAAGTGATTCACTATCAGAGTCTTCCTCCTCCGTCTCAGAGTCAGGTTCTGCATCTGATGGTATGTAACCCTGGTCTGAATCCTCTGAGTTGTCAGAATCTGAATCGCTAGCTTCCAAATTCAAAAATTCCCACCCCCCGTCATCAATGAAGCTCTGTGGGTCATCAGTGATTGTCTTCAGTATCTGTCGCCAGTTAAGATTCAGCCTGCTCTCATAATACTTGATGTCTGTTGTGTCAAGCCATTCTTTGATGCCATCAAGTGCCGTTGATGGAATAGAGTCAATCCTGAGGACATCACGCTTGAAGTCCTTGAAGACAATGGTCATGTCAAAGTTTTTCTGTCCAAGCCCAACTCTCTCCAAATTGACAATCTCAATCTCACTAAGGGTGACAACAAGGAAAGGAGTCTCAACTAACTCAACCAGGCAGCTTGAAGTGGGGACGATGAAAGATGTAACCTTGTGGGGCACTCCATGGAAGCCAAGCTCTCTCAAAGGCTGATCAAACTCAAGGTCAAGTCCACTAAATTGGGGCTGGGCCCAAAGGTCATTCACCCGATTTACAAAGCTCTGAAAATCCATATTGATCTTATTCTTCCTCTCTCTTTCCCGCTGCTCTTCTTCAATCTCATCTGGGTCATAGGCAGACCTTTTTCCACCTCCCAAAGTCTGGACCACATCCATCACCTCAACATAAAACTGCACATCCTTGGTCTTCTTGTTTCCCACCATAATGTGGTTGTGAAGATGGAAGTGCAGGAGAGTAATCATCTCCTTCTCTGCAGGCTGGAAAAATGCATGTTTGATGTTTGCAAACATAATATCCACACGCTCCTCGGCTCTGCTTGTAGAATATCGGAACCCATTAACATGGGCTTCAAGAGAACCAGGCAACTTTCTTCCACGGCCACCAAAAACAGGACGAATCCAAAGGTCAGTCAACCTTATTGGCTTGAATCTATTCCCTGCAAGCTGTAGTTTCTCCTGCATAACCAAGGTTGCCCTCTCAGCCCTCTCTGACTCCCTGGCCATAACATGCCGTCTAAGTGTCTTGATCAGCTGTACCACTTCACTTATATGCCTAGGATCCTTTGAACGAAAAGAAACCTCCTTCAGATAAATAGCTCCTTGGTGCTTCAATGAGTTGGAGTCATGTGGATTAAAAGCCGTCCCAGGAACATTAAAAATGATTCGAATGTAACAGGTCCGGTTGGTATCCTGCTGGCTGGAAACTGTCCTGATTGTGGAAACATGGAAAGGCACCATACTCCCATAAATAGGCAAAAGCACAGCCTCATTCTTCTGGTCTATCTGAATCATTAGATCTCTAGCAGGAGGAATATCATTGACATTCTTGTATGCCACCAAATCAGCTGAAGTCTTTGAAGCAGCACGACTGTCTCCATTAGCACTTCCTCCACCAGCAAGTCGCCGGGCAGTTTCTTCATTCTTCTGCCGGGCAAGTTCTGCTTGGTGCTGCCTCCGAAGCTCCTCCTTTGAGATCTCCCCGTTATCTGACCTCAATGTTGTCTTAGACATCAAGTTTTCCCCGCCATTCACCTCAGCTCTAGCTTTAGGTTTTTGTTCTTCTTCCTCACCTTCATTAAATGAGTAAGCCACATCCTTAACAGCTTTTGAGCTCTTGGAAGTCACCACATCTGGATTTTGATCACCTGCAATGTCCAGATCATTGGATAATAATGAAATAAACTTTTTTAAATAATTATAATTCCTGTTTGATGTAAATATGATAGCTCATAAGATAACATTAGGAAAAAGAAATTTAAATGAATAAAAGAGAAAACATGCATTCCTCGTTGCCATAGAAATTGATAAGTAATTGAGAAATACAAAAGGGTGAAAATTAAGAAAAAGTTGCAGAGGATAATGAGATTACCGACAATAACAGTATCTGCAAGCAACAGTGAGAAATTCCGAATCTTGGGATTATCAGTCTGATTTTGCAAGTTCTGAAAACCAAGGGACACATTGAGAACCATTTTAGCTTTCACTGCTCGATCATTCTTGGCATTAAGATTCAGTCCTGACTCGCGAAACTCAAGACCCATGCCTGTCCCAGCTGATTTGCTCAGATTTGGAACCAATTCAGGAGCCTCCTTCTCAACCACTGACAGGGCAGCTTGATAAGCAGCACTGAGTTTGTTCCCGGGCTTCAGTGCTCCGATAGCAGCTTCTTGTGCCTTGAGAAGAACAGCATAAGCCTTGCTCTGCAAAGGAGTGGCATCTATCATTAAAGTCCTGGCAACATTGGAGCAGTAACTGTTGTATCGAGATCCCACCGCAATTATAATTACACTGGCAGAATCATAATACAGGGGCTCATCATTGCTTGCAGCACTAGGCCTGAGATCAAACTCCCCTCCACTCTGAAATATGGGAGGGTAGCATATATCAACATTATCTGCCTTCAACTTTGCCTTAGCTCTAGTGGGGTCTAAAATGGCCTTCTCTGCTTCATCCATCAAAGCAGAATGGGTGATATTTTTCTCCTCATCAATAACATTCTCAAGCTTCGGCACCACAATATTGTTCATTACACTAAAAGTCAAAAAAGCGGCTTTCTTCACATTAATGAGCTCATCAGCATCCTTAACAGCAAACAAATCAGACAACCCATTAGTTACATCAGCAAGCTCAAAACCTGCACCCTTCAATTTCTCAGACCAGGTTTCCAAAAGATTTCCTTCAGGAGCCTCTCTCACAATGTGTCCAACAACAGGTGCAACTTGTCCATCAGCACCTGATTGAGAACGAATAGCACGGAATATTGCTTCCATCAGACCAGTCCCATTGTCCGTCTTCGCCTTCACATGCATCACAACATCAACACCCACAACTTCCCTAGCAGGTTTTTTGACAACTTCAAGCAAAGAAGCCTTCTTCTGGCTACACAAGAAATGAATCTGCTTCTTCATAAAAACCATTACCGTCTCTGGAAACTCATACCCAAGCAACCAAATATTCAAAGCTGATGATTTCAGATACCGCAAGTCCTCAGAAGGCGGAGGTGTTGCTATAGCAACAACATCAGAAGACCCCCATAAATCAGCCTTGTTCTCATTCCAATTCGAATAAAATGCCTTGAGCCGTGTTTTAAACTTCTCCACATCAATAGCATATACATTTCTTGCTGCATTTGAAGGCTGCCCACTTCCATTCCTCTGATCAGCCATCTTTAACTGCAACAACTCTACAACCAAATATAACAAATAATCAACACAAATAGCAAAAAGTCAAACATCAATCACAAACATATTCAACCAACTTTAAATTAGATTACAAAACCAATCCCAAATTAGGGTTTCACAAACTTATAAAAAAAACCACTAAATTAGAAGCCAAAAATCCAATTTTTCATCCTCAATAATCAACACCCAACAATCAACACATCCAAGAATCCCCGATTTCAACTTCGATTCTCTTCAAAACCCTAAATTCCTTCACCACCTACCATTTTCACACCATAACCACAAAATAACACTAACCCACTTCCATTTCCACTCAAACAAACTAAAATCCAAATCCAAAACCACAACTTCCCCAACTTCAAAACCATATCAAATCCAATAAAAATCGAATTCAAACCCTAAAAAGATAATAAAAAAACTCACATTCGTTAAATCCCTCGCAGCAGCAGTACTTGAACCAAGCAATCTTCAATCAATAAAGAGAAAAAATCCGAGGCCAATTCGGCTTATAATTCATGTAACAAAAACCCTGTGAGAGAGAGATTAGGGTTAGGTTTTGAAACGAAACACAAAAACATAAAATGTGAAGATTAAATAACAGAGAAATCGATTAAATAAACCAAGAAGAAAACCTAAAAATTAGCTTAAAATGGAGATTATGAAGAGAAAAGGAGGAGAAGAAGAAATTACAGAAATTGATCGAAGAAATGGAGAAATTTGAGAAATTTTTGGAGAGCGCGAAGAGAGTATGAATTTTTATAGAGCCGTCGAGCTTTCAAGGGGAAAATATATTGGGGGGGTTTTGGGTTTGTTATTAAGGCTTGAGGGTTCAGAAAATTACATTTTATGCCATTTATATGGGGCACCGGAGTTACTTGAGTGCCCTTGATCTGAAGGTGGACGTGGAGGGGGTGATTGGGGTAGTTTGGGGAGTGTGGTTTTTGAAAGCTGAATTAGAGGGAGGGGAGTGACGGTGTCGTTTTAGGGAAAGAAAAATAGCGGGAAATTGAAGGAGGGCGGGTCGGTGATTGTTAATTGGGGCGGGAAGAGGTTGATTAGTTAATTTGAGTGATTGATTTTAATTGGGTTGTTAATATAGTTACGAGTAATTTTAGAAATTTGTTTACAATTACACTATTAAGTATGATTAGTTGGCATACTTCGAGATTGTATAAGCTTTAGATCAAGTAAAGCAAGCTAATTAATTAGAGAAAAATCTTTAACCTTGCATTGATATAAAAAAAATATAAAAAATAATGTTTTTAGGTATTTTTTTAATACATTTATGTAAAAAATAAAAAAATAATTATAAAAAATATTATTTTAATATATTTTTAATTAAAAATATAATTTTAAAATACGCAACACCACGTCGTGATTCCCTTAAAAAACAAATAAAAACATGTTTGATGTGGTGAGAGCCATTTTTTGAACCTGGGCAACATTTTGTTTTATTGTGGAGTGATCTCATGTTCGATTGAATAACGAATAAAAATATATTTGATTAGAGATGGGAGATGAAAATAAAAATATAAAATAAATATTTTTGAAATAATTTTAAAATAAGTTTTTATTCTTTCAAAATATGTTATTTTATCTGTTTTTTGTTTTTAATCACCAAGCAACAATTATAGATTTGTATCTATAAATATATTATGTACGTGATAGGCTCATCATTCATAAAAGTTTATGAAATATGTGTGATATTTTATTTGAAACTTGGTTATTTATGACCATTTAGTAGAGATTAACAAGAGTTATAATTGCTGGAAAATAATTAATAGAGATAATCACAACCTAATCCAAGATAGTTGTAACAAATCAAAACTCAGAACATCAGAAGCCAAGTTCTAACCGAGTTAAGATGTCGCCTTCAAGGTTGTCTCTGTCGCATATAATTAAAGCCTCTTCTTAATTCCTTCTCCTTGTAGAATACTTCCTCTCTAGTTGTTGTTGTAATCTGCCTATGGTTGCTGACTTGATGCTGTTCCAAATCCTCCTCCCACTCGAAGGACTCCTTCCACTAACCTTGTTGCTGGATTTTTTATCTATGCCGCCTTTTTCTACTCATAACAAAGTACTTTTCTCTTCATCAATGGCAAATCATCACTTTCCCTTGCCTCGTCCTCATCCTCCTTGCTTTATTGTAGGCATTTTTCGGCCTCCTACCTTGGTCCTCACCAGACTGACCCAACTTTTCGTGACCATACAAAGCATAATTGAAACTATGGAAACAATTTAAAGTATTGTGCAAAGAAAACAAATCCATGCCATTTATTTGATATCATCCAAAGAATAACATTGTTCCAAGGAAGACATAAATGGAACCAGCGAGGCTTCTAATCATTAAATTAAGAACAAATTGCCTCCCAATTTGTGCATGGGGGAAGGTTAAAATGGACTCAAGTGCCATTAATGGAAGGATTTAGCCTCCATGTATGAAAGTTGATCATCCAATAATACTTTTACCATCGAGACGAAGAAAGTTGAAGAAAAAGAAAACTCTCACTATCTTAGGGACCAGAAAGAAGAAGGAAATCTTTGATATCACACCACCTTGTAATAAAACTGTCCCAGTTCCTGCTAAACCTGTAGGGATTAGGGAATTATTAGCCTTTATCTGCAGAACAAATTAATCATGGCAACTTTCATGAGATTCCAATGGTACTGCTCTTGGCTTGATCGAGTTAATAAAGAATGCCTTCCCCGAACAGGTGCTAGCTTGTTATCAGAGCTGACAGGGGGTTGATGTTCGCAGAAGCCGATGAAGAAGATGGATTGGTAGCTACTGATGATCATGAAATGGATGATCGATCGGTATGTTAATGCTATGCTTAAATGACTGGTGTAATGGCAGCCCTCCAATGAATTAAAATGGGAATGTCTCTAACTGATGAGGAACGAAGGCCAGCTAGTTTTCAAGAAATTTGAAGACAAAAAATTCCTGAGTTGAGATTTTCAAATATTACTAGAAGTAGTGGTGATGTCAAATAATTGGAAAGGATTGAATAAGGTGAATGTGATGGGAAAACTGTTTGCATGAATTAAATTAAATTAAATTAAATGACAGCGCTCCTCTGCTTTAGAGATGAATCGATGATTAACCAATCAGATTTAATTAATAAATTCTTCAAGAATATTTTTTAAATAAATATTTTTTATTATAGCCTGAAACCATGGAGTACAAAGGTTTAGTTTAACCCATATGTACATAATATTTATTCAAGTCTAGTTAAAAATTATTTTATATGGTTAAAAACTTAAATAAATTAGTTTAATTATGAATGCAATAATTTATGTAAAATTATTTTGAAAAAAACATTTTTATATAATAAACAGTCATCTTCATTCATTTATAAATAAATTTAAACAATATATTAAAAAAAATATTATTAGTTGAATAACACACGAGCCCAACACTTGTTAAGAAACTAGCTTCTCTTAATGCAATTAATATTTGAAATTTATTCACATTTAATTGGTATATTTGAGGCTAAATTAAAAATTTAGTGGACTCACTTTTAAAATTAAAATTTTATTAGAAATTATTCTTTAGCAAAAACATTTTAACATGATTAAAATAAAATAATAATTTGTGGGTGAATGGAAAATTAATATAAAAAAACACTTAGTTAATTTTTTTTTTATGCAATCCAAAACTCTTTACCCTACATTAAAAAAAATACAAGATTTTCTTATAATATATAAAATGAAAAGTTAAAAAGGCTTGTAGGGCACTAAAGTTTTTAGTGCAGACATAACCTAAATAAAACGAGTTTTGAGTTTGAGTTATATACGTTTCGTAAGTCTCAGGCTTGGATTTGAGTTTTTTTGTAAATTATTTTTTTAATTTATAAAAATTTATTTTTTTCCGATTTGTTTTAAACTTGAGTTTGAGAATTTGTTGTAAAATAATTCTTTGAACCATATAAAATTATTTTTTTTCAACAAATTTCATTTAGCCAACCCGAAGAATCTTAACAATAATCATCCATCTGAACTTTTTTTATTTTCTAAGTTAAAACATCTAGTTTTTTTAACGTAAATGCTGTCAAGTTTTTTACCTATTTATAGTAGGTAATTAAAGCAAAATAACAGAAATTAATTATGATAATTATCAAAATTAATTTTTCATCAATTTTATTTCTAAAAATTAGTATAAAAAAGAGTAGAAAGGGAGATGTTTTGCACACTAATTAATACCTCTTCTACCTTCATTCCAGCATTTTCTACGTTATTTTTCTTCAGTCACTCTAGAGCTTAGGTTTAGATTTTGTAAGAGCTTTTAAATTTGTTTTTTTTTTTAATTTATGGACCTAGATAAGAAGTGCAATTAATCAATATGATGTTGTTGAAAATCCTAAAGTACAAATTACATTCAATCATTTATACTAAATGACAAGTAATAAAACTTTAAAAACAAAGTATTGATTTCTGACAACAAACAATTGAAATCATATTTTAAACGCTTTAACAAATGTTGCTAAATAATTTAGGCAGTTTATATTTATGCAACTAATTAAGGTGGTGATATTGGAAATTCTAAGAGAAAGATTGCATTTAATTATTTATACCAAATAACAAATAGTAAAGCTTTAAAAAGAAAGAATTAATTATTGACAATGATTGGAATTATATTTAAAATACTTCAGCTAGTAAGTTCTGTTACTAAACAATCTAGTTTAAATTCATGAAATTTTATTGTAGCATCGTTGTTAAGTTTTAAGGAGTTATTTTGACCCCATATTTATAGTATTTACATGCTTTACCGTGTAGTTAAACTAAAAAAAACAAAAATTAATCTAACTTAATATTTTTAAGATCACTAATAACACCTTTTGATAATAATAATAATAATAATATACCCTTTTAAAAAAATAATATACCCTTAAAATCGTCAACATACAATTACCAATTTGAGACATGATCAAGCAGTGAGCTTCGCATACAAGCAAAACGCTTTCGATAGCAAGACTACACAAAGTTAGTGCTAAAATGCAGTCATTAATGAGGCAACAGATTGAAACTAGACCTGTTTATGAAGATTTCGAACCAACAACATCATGCAGGATACGAGAGCCTGGAGTCAACTCTCTTATATCATTGATTTATAATAGAGATTTAGCATACATTTTCCATCCATGTACTGAATAGATTCATCTGGTAAAAATCAAAATACATCGACAGTTTAGAGAAGGATATTGCAAATTTTGATGTAAATTAAAGGCTGGATATGACCCAAGATTATCTTGAATTCTGGATTGAATTGAACTTAGCCTTTAAACTATCAATTTAAATAATAGGTTGAACCGTGGTAGGAAACCGAGCTTTAAGTATACATGTACAAGTCCCTTCTCAAAAAATAAATGTGGAGATGGAGAACAGCCTGTGTTTAGCTTAGAAATGTTCTTAATTTCCTTCTTTTCGTGCTGATTTCCCGACAGGATTTAAAAAGGAACATCTGGACATTAAATGTATGTATTCACCGCGAATCCTAATAAGAATCACCGGACAACGCTCCCTTGATCATGATCATGTATGGAGCCGTTTCCTCAAGGAGATTGTTCTAGCACCAAATTGTAAGCTTCATGAAATGAGAGCAAAGTTTGTTAACAATATCCTTCGTGTCGTCATACCCTATGATGTTGCAACAAAAACAAGGGACAAGCCCTTAACAGCAAAGCAAATCAGGGAGATTTTCACGAGGCGCGTCAAGGATCTTGAAAATAATGTTCTTGGCTGGAATGAGCTGAAGGCTGCCTTCTCTGAGTTGGGTGCTAGTTATCCTGACTTCAGAGCTGACAGGGCACTGGTGTTTGCGGATCCCAATGGAGATGGATTGATTGCTAGTGATTATGAGATGGATGAACTAGTGTGTTATGCTTGGCTGGTATTTTGGCAGCCTGATCATAAATCTGATGAAGAAACGGGAATGTTTTTGAGTGATGAGCAATTAACGGTGGTTTTCAAGGAATTTGAAGATAAAAATGTCCTTAGCAAGAAAAACTTGAAGAAAGCCTTCAATCATCTTGGTCTTTTCTTTCCTGAATATGCAGACAAGGTTCTTGACCAGTCTGACAAAGATGGGTATTTTGAGTTAAAGCAGCTTGATGATCTTGTTAAGTTCGCTGTCCAATATGGGTATACTGTTAAGTAAAAACAAATTATGAAAATGGATTTTTTTTTTCTTTTCTTTTATGATAGGGTGTATTGATGATGATGTTGTATCATGTTATTAAATATGAAGAAATTTTGCTATCATATAGAGCTGAGAAAGCAAAATTTAATGGTCACGGACTCAATTGATGAATTTTGACCTTAAGTTTGTGCTACAATTTCACCAAAAAAAAAAGGAAAAAAAGAAAAGAAAAGAAAAATTAAAATTGGCTAGAGTCATCCAACTTGATGAAACTTTTTATATAATCAAATATTTAAATTAGAATTGTTCAAATTAGCTCAAGTCAATTGAAATTTAAAATAATATTGTTATTAATTTTTTTAAAAATTAATTTAAATTTTAATTAGATCGAACGGGTCATAAATTAACATATTAAATAGAATTGATCTTTTACTAAATTAATTTTTTTTTAATTTTAAAAAACTCAATTAAATAAGATCATAATCAATCCATCAAATTAAGTTTAATACCATACAGCTAAGTTAAAACATAAAGTGTTGAAGAGATTGAAAACTGTTTTGATTAAAGGTGGGGAGTAAAGGAGAGGAAGATGAAGCACTGCCCAGTTGCCATATTCAAATTGCTTCTTCTTTGTTAGTATTTCTTTACATAATTATATATATTCAAATTCCCTGTTTGCTGGGACTCTGATTCATGACTCAGCTGCCACCAATAATTTAAGGCAATCCATCACTGGTAGCCATTGACCAGTAAAATCTTGAAACAAAATTATTGGCTATAACATTCTTTAGAGAATTTCTTACAATTTTATAATAAGCTAAATTAATCCATGTATTTAGTTTTTTTTATTTTTTAATTCTTGTTCATTTTTAAGATGATTCAGTGTGAGTTCGGTAATGTGATGTAATATGTTTTTTAAAAGTGTTTTTTATTTAAAAATACATGAAAATAACTTTTTTAATTTTTTTATTTTTAATATCAACATATTAAAATAATTAAAAAAATATTTTTTTAATATTTTTTAAAACAAATAAACTTTGAGAAAATAATCAAGTTGAAAATTCACTCCCAAAGAGCCGGGTCAACTCCTCTGTTTCTTTTACTCTTATGCCAATCCCGTTCGGATAAATCCATCATTCCACATCTTCCAATAAACAAAACCTAATGCCAATATTTGACCAAATCAAGAGAGTCAATATTAAATCCTTCATATCTAGTTGCTCAAGACACTTAAAAGAATAATTTCACGTATAAATCCACTTTTATACATAAAAAAATAATTGATTTTTTTAAAATTTTAAATAGGATATTTATATTCAAACAAATGCATTCACATAAAAAAAAAGCATTCACATAAAAAAAAAAAACAATTCTCTAACTTCTTGGAGTCAAATCACGAAACAATCTTGATTTAATCTTGACCAAGCAATTATGTATCTAATAACTTCATGAAACAAAGTTAAAGTCCAATTGACAATATTTTTGTCTCTTATGATTTAGGAGGAGGATTACTACTTCATGAAACAATTTTTTTAAAAAAAAAATTATTCAGCATATTAAAAAAAATATAAAAAAACACCTAAATAAAACATTAATTTAATATTTTTATTTAAAAAACATTTAAAAAAAAACACTCCGTTTAACTTTGAAACAAACAACAACCATATATTCTCATTTACGAATACAAGTACCTGTGGGCACAAAAACACATGATGATGGTGATTGAGTTGTTAGCTGATCAACAACTTTGACTAACCATTTTAGCTTCCCCTCCTCGTGCAAATCGCCTACCACCACGCCCCACATTATTAGACACCAACTAACCAGCTAAACCACCCCTCTCTCTTACAAGACACAACCTTGCTGAGTTGCTGTTGTCTGGTCAGTTTTAATCTTCTCTTTGAAGCAAAACAAGACCATTCATTTCATTATTTTTTTCAAAATTCTGTTTCTTTGGTAATATAAAGGCAGAGGTTGTAATAACATAGTTGCAAATTGTACACTGTTTCATTGTTTTGTAGATCCTCTTTGATTTGAATTGTTGAAATGGCTAGAAAGAAGATAAGAGAGTATGATTCTAAGAGACTTTTGAAAGAGCACTTGAAACGTCTCTCTGGTATTGATCTTCAAATCTGCTCTGCTCAGGTTGATATCTCCCCATCCTCCCAATCTTCCCCCATGTGTGTGTGATTTGATCCCGTTTTCTTTTATTTGACCATATGATTGTTGTGGTCATTTGGTATTTTATGCTTTTATTAAGTTGAAATTTGATTACTTTGGATTGGAAATTGGATCTTATTTGATTAAATTTTGCAACCTTAGCTTAATTTTAGTGGAAATTGAAACTAGGTTTCTGATATGCACTCAATCTGCAACTGGGTTTTTTGAAAGTTCAAGTTTGGAGCTAGTGATTAGCTATATCATATTTTGGTAAAGTTGGTGACTTTAGCTTGGTTTTGATGAAATTCTAGCTGGGTTTTGGCTATAATTGCAGCTCTTTTTTTTTTACCGGCTCTGTTAAAAATTCAAGCTTGGTAATGGGAGTGGCGTTATTTTGGATTTGATGTTACAAGTAATAAGATAATCTGTTGTTGTGTCTAGGTGACAGAAGGTACAGATTTCACTGAGTTAACAAATAAAGAGCCATGGCTTTCATCTACAAAATTGGTTGTGAAGCCTGACATGCTATTTGGGAAGCGTGGGAAGAGTGGTTTGGTTGCTTTGAATTTAGATCTAGCTCAAGTTGCTGAATTTGTGAAAGCACGCCTTGGTGCTGAGGTGATTTTTTGGATTGAATTGCATGAAAGTTCGTTCTTTTGTTTGTCTGGTTAGGTTTTAGATTGATGTGCAAATTGGATCTGCTTTTTTAGGTTGAGATGGGTGGCTGTAAGGCACCAATAACTACCTTCATTGTTGAACCATTTGTTCCACATGACCAAGAGTTTTACATCTCAATTGTCTCTGAAAGACTCGGCAGCACTATTAGCTTCTCAGAATGTGGGGGTATTGAAATTGAGGAGAACTGGGATAAGGTATGTTTACATTGTTCATCTTGATAGGTGCCTCTTCATTTCTTCTCATATTATGACTGTTTGATCTCATAACTGTTGGAATTTAAATTACCGACATGGTTTGGTTTTTGGACTTCTGCAGGTTAAAACCATTTTCCTCCCAACTGAAAAACCAATGACACTGGAAGCATGTGCTCCATTGATTGCTACACTTCCTTTGGAGGTGAGTTTCTAATTATCGTTGATTTAATAAATTCTGGTGATGAGCAATCTAGCATGTTTCACTGATCAAAATAATTAAACAGGTTAAAAGTCTGATTCTTGTTAGTAAAAAGTGGTTCCTTGGTTTATCAATTGATGGGACATGCTCAGTGCCCTTAGATTCTAGTTTCTCTTTGAGAAAATCTCAGAGTTGAAAGTTTTGGGTATCTTGCATTCTGAATTGCTTAATATATATTTGAAATTTGCTGATACAACTTCAATACTATCTCAGATTCGAGGAAAAATCGGTGATTTCATCATCGGTGTCTTTTCTGTATTTCAAGGTGAGGATGTTCTTGCACATTCATTTAACGTAGGAAATTACTTGACTAGTGAACAAGATTCTAATCACATGTACTTGAATCTTTTTAATTTTCATGTTATATGAAATAGTAGAGTGGAAAGTAAGTAATTTTTTCTTGAGAATCTTGAAAGGATTCAGAATGGTCTGGTATTTCCTTTTATATGACCTCTTTGCGAATTTCTTACACCGAATATTATATATGCTAGTAATGAATTCACTTCTGATTGCTTTTCCTGTTCTCCATAGATCTGGACTTCAGTTTTCTAGAAATGAATCCATTTACACTGGTGAATGGGGAACCATATCCACTGGATATGAGAGGAGAATTGGACGACACTGCTGCTTTCAAGAACTTCAAGAAGTATGTATATATTCATATCCTCTTTCGAGGAAACCTTCAGTTGACATGAGATTGTCGTTTGGGTATAGTACTAACATATTTTGTCTCTCATCCAATATGTTTTGGTGCATTCAGATGGGGTAATGTAGAGTTTCCTCTGCCTTTTGGAAGAGTTCTGAGTTCTACCGAAAGCTTCATTCATTCTCTGGATGAAAAGGTATTTACATGAATGCATGTTTTGACATACTTTTACTTGCCTATACTTTCATGCATGGAACTGCCATTATCTTTTTGTCCATAATTCAGATGCATTAACAATATTCTTGTGTTTACAGACAAGTTCATCTTTGAAATTCACTGTTTTGAATCCAAAGGGACGTATCTGGACAATGGTTGCTGGAGGTGGTGCCAGTGTTATATATGCTGATACTGTAGGTGCTTTTATAGCCATATGCTATAATCTACCTGCCCTTTATTGGTTGGTGCAAGGTCTATACTTCATGATTTTACTGGTAGACTAATTCTTTTTCCCATTAACAAGGTTGGAGATTTGGGTTATGCATCAGAGCTTGGCAACTATGCAGAGTATAGTGGAGCTCCAAATGAGGACGAGGTCTTGCAATATGCAAGAGTTGTCATTGATGTAAGACAATAAATTTAAGCCTTTTCTTTTTCAGCATCTTTTCTCACAATTATGTCGTTACTCATGTTCTGTAACAATATTCCTTGATCATTGTAGTGTGCCACTTCTGACCCTGATGGTCGCAAAAGAGCCCTTCTTATTGGAGGAGGCATCGCTAACTTCACCGATGTTGCTGCTACTTTCAATGGTATTATAAGAGCACTGAGAGAGAAGGTATGTCTAGTTGAATCTAGTCCAATTGCTGTAAGTAGTGACTGGTTTAAGTTGCCTCTTTCTACATGTAACTCTTCCTCATCACCTCCTTATAGGAATCCAAGTTAAAGGCTGCAAGAATGCACATCTATGTTCGAAGAGGTGGTCCAAACTATCAGACTGGTTTGGCCAAGATGCGCACTCTAGGAGAGGAACTGGGAGTACCTCTTGAGGTATGAAATGACAATCTTCTTTTTGTAGTTCTCATTGAGTTTGTTGGCCATTGGTTTATGAAATTAAATAAAGCTCTAAGCTCTGAAATGCATGCTGTTAATAGGAGAAAGGTAACCCTGTCTTCAATATTGATCTGTAAGATTGTGACTTTTTTTCCATTTGAAGTATGGAATCCTAGTTTACGAGGAGTGCGCAGATCTAATACACGTGCCTTAAGTTTTGCTGGTGTTTTTTTAATTATAAAGTTCAAGTTGTCCTTTACCTTGACAAACATGACTGGATTTGAATAAACCACAAGATCTTCTATGTTCTTAGAAAGTTTTCTTTAGTTTCCATTTCTCCACTCCTGAAGATTCAGATCTTGGAACTTCTTTATATTTTTCTTATTCGTAGCTAAGCTGTGACAATTTTTTCTTTTGTTTTCAGGTTTATGGGCCAGAGGCCACAATGACAGGCATCTGCAAGCAAGCCATTGATTGCATCATGTCTACGGCATAGTCTACCAATTCATTTTCTCCTTTGTCAATGTGAGTGAAGAAAATGTATTGTGGGAAGTTGTGTTGAGAAAATAATTTAGCGTAGAAGGCGTAAGCTGGATTGAATTGCTGTATACTTGGCATCAAATTCTCCCTTATGATAAACAATCTTGGATCAATGTTTTGAAATATGCATGACACGGTTTCGACTCTGTATGGCAACTTACCAATTTATTGTTTGAGCAATCAAATCACTTTGCTATTTTCCTATGAAATTCCCAGTCCATGTCTTCTTCATGCTATCGAAATCTTCTATTGATTGAATTTGTACTCAGTTCTTCTCTGATAAAATGCTGCATCATAGCATAGCTTAAAATTCGAAACCCAATGGCCCATGAATCCTATGGACATCACCTTTCCAGTTTGTTTTAGACTAGAAAGTGGCTATATGTTAGCTGACAGACACTGGTACTTGAGTGTCGAACGTAGTTGGATTTGTTGACTCGCTGGACTTGTTGAAAGAAAAAAACTGCCCAGGTCTCTTTAAAAGTGCGGTTGAAAAATAATTTTTTAAAAATAAAAATATATATTATTTTAATATATTTTTAAATAAATAATATTTTAAATTATAATTACTATTATATTTTCAAACATCCCTGTACTTGGAGTACCAATCCATCAGAGAGAGAGAGAGAGAGAGAGAGCAGAAAACGTATTGCCCTGCCACTTGTCCCCCCTCTTTGATTTCTAGCAACGAACGCCAACAGCCCCATTTTTGACCGCCCAGTTTCTCTCCTGTCACAACAATAAAATAACTTCCTCTTCCTTCCCCTCCCTCTCAAAGTTGGGTGGCAGCTGGCAAATTATCATGGCAAGGGCGTTTAATGTAGTGCAGCTTGTTCCCTATCGGCTTTCCGCAAAGAAAGAGCCAGCCCGACCTAATAAATGCACTAACTTTGCAGTTCTGGTAAGAAATTTCAAGTTGAGGTGGAGGCTGATGACCATGCAGAGCTACCTGCCTCCAGTACATGGGATGATATTAAAAATAATATTTTTTAAAAATGTTTTTTAATATATTTATAAAAAATAATTTAAAAATTAATTATTACTATAATATTTTTAAACACCACTTTAGTCGTGATGTAGGATTGTATTGGTAGTAAACGTGAACCTGTGAGGACTGAGGAGGAGGACATGAAAATGGAAAGTTACATTCATATATAAAACAGATGTCTTGCATTTGAAGGGTCCTTATAGCTTCTTAGTTTTTGTTAGGTAAGGCCCTCGTAAAGACAGAGACTAATGCTTTAACTTCTGTCTCAAAACATTCACAGTTCACAACTTTGTAGGACAGCTCCAGTCTTTGAGAAATGGAAGAATCTCCATTTGAATTCACACTCGAAGGACCACATTGCCCTTAAGTGTAGGCTGTTCTAACTTCTAACCCTGTATGCATTAACTTTATACTAGGTTTAGCATGCATCATTGAGTTACAGTAGAAAGTTCCCATTAGCAGCAGTGTTGACAGGTAATTAATTAGTATATAAGGATTATGAACTATAATTCTTGAGAATTAGAAATAGAGAACAAGCTTCAATAGTGTTAGATAAAGTAAAGGTTATTGAAGTATTTTTACATAATATGAGCTGGTGAATGGTTTATGGAGTGATTTTTTGACAGTGATGGATGGACCCAAGACATAAATTTTTAGCTACATCATTAGTGACTATCCCATCTAACTCTTTTCCATGTCTACTGCTGTGTTGTAAAAGAGTTGGTTATACACTTGTTTAAACTAGAAACCTCGGGTACTATAAGATGGGTGGGGGTGGCTAGGGTTCTTTACACTGCAAGTGAGAAAGACTAGAGAAAAGTAGAGAGTGTGTCAATGCCAGGTGTTGAGAGAAGTGCTAAGATGGAGAGAACTCAAAGGATGCTACTGATCCTTGCCATTTTCATTCTGGTTCTTGCCTCCAATGTTGAAGCAGGAAGGAAGCTCAAGGACAAGGAGAAAGCTGACCAACCGCAGAACTATCTAGGAGGCTTTGGTACCAGTGGTGGCTTTATCCCAAGTCCTAATGGTCCTCTCTTTCAGCTTGGGCCAACAGGGTATTGCTCTTACCCTGGGGTTGGTTGTGTCAGGATCCCTGGTACTGGTTCCATTGGCTCACCACCATGAGCAAGAGTCTTGACTGCACTTACTAGCCAGGATCTCTAGCTAGTTAGTCTAGTGGCGGTCTGGTTTGAGGCTCTTGATTTAGGGGTCTGGACTCGTTTTAGCCGTGGAAGTTTCAATAAGCTTGTTTCAGTTTGTTCTCCTATGTTTATGCTTGGTCTTGTGTGCTTGTGTTGAAGCTTATGCCCTCTTCTTGTGTTAGTGTGTCTATGTTTCAGGTCTGTCATTAATTATCTAGTTGATCTATGAAGAACTTGGCTTTCAAACCCTTAACCAGTACTATGTACATTACAAGCCCTATCAATAGATGATCTATGTTTAAGTTACTACTTGTTCTACATATTCTCTGCAATGTTGTGTTCTATCTTTGAGACATCCCCTCTCTCTCTCTCCTTCTCTTTCCCCCCACCTCACAGATCTTGATCAGCAAGAAAAGAGAAGCTTCTTACAACACCGTGTGTTAATTAACCATATAATCTTAGTTATCTAATCACATTAAAGCACACTTGATTAAAAAAAAAAATCACATGAAATACACATCCCATTTCCAGTTAAAGATCAATGGCCTCAGGATTCTTGCTGGATGTGAGCCATGCCATGTTCCCCTACATGGATGAATGGTTTTTTTGTTTATTTTGTAATTTTGCAGGAACAGTTGAAATAGGCTTAAATGGGAGTACAAGTTTTGAAATATAAATGCTTACTTGTAGCCATAACTGGCTTTTCTGAAACATGATTCATGGTTTGATGGATTTGGAACATAACTCTTCCTTTTTAGCAGTTGCTGAATTCTTTGAATTGTACTAAGAAATAAATAGTTGGGTGAGGCATTTGCCATTTGTGATAAATGATGCTTGTATCATGGGAATTGCAGCCCTCAATCAGCAGGCAAAATAAAGCTGCTTTTGGTTACTGTTCTGATTAAATAAAAAAAAAGGACAAATATAAATGTACTTGAGTAGAGGGACATAAAAATATAAAAATAAATTTATTAAATTTTTATTTTTTCAAAATAAAAACACAATATCATGCTATTTTTATTTTAATTGTCGCTGTCTTTTTTGTATAGAGATGGGATGAAAATCATGCAATCCTTGACCATAGAGAATATTTGCTGCAAGAATCTAACATTGTACCTTTCCTAGTTTGAGTTTCTACATCTTTTTAAGACATTGAAGGATCCTAACAGTCTCCCACCAACCAGAACAGCTCTCTGTTCTATGTTATGGTACTCAAAAGTATGTTATTAATTTGAAGATTAAGACAAGTTTTTATACCTTCTATCACACATCACTCCTCTCCCATTGTTATCTTCAATGCAAAAGATGCATTGAATATTAGGATGCTTAGATTAGTCCAAATATATCCTTAATTTGGCCATAAAGATTTCATATATATAAATGGAAGATTAATTATATTGTGTACAAAAACATACGATTAACTGTTTAATTTATTCACATATATATTAATTGAAAGTCTTTCTGCCTTTCATTGCCCTTGAAAATCTTTGAGGTTTGAATATACTTAAACTTTGTTCGACAGATTAATATGATGGCATTCTAGACGGGTTTTAATTTGAATTGTTTTTTATATTGATTTATTTAAATTTAAATGATATAATAAAGTAACCTATAATTTGATCAATTTGTTCAAATTTAATCAGGTCAAAATCAAGATTAAATTTTTTTTGAAATAATTATGTTTGGATAAAAATAATAAATTTAGATTGATCTGGTAAACATAAATAACTTAACAACTTTATAACTCATATCGTAATCCGAATCAAATCTTAAATTAGATTTGACAATTATACTAAGAGTTTGTTTGAGTGTATTAAAAATTATTTTTTAAAATATTTTTTATTTAAAAATATATTAAAATAATATTTTTTAAAAACAAAATTATTTTTAATACCAGAATATCAAAACAAATCATAAAAATATAATAAATTAATTTATGATTTGATCAATTCGTTTAAATTTGATTATGCTAAAATCAAGATTAAAAAAATTTAAAATAACTATGTTTTGGATAAAAAATAATAGATTTCAATTGATATAATAAACATAAATAACTTAATAATTTTATAGCTCAAATTTTAATCCAAATCAAATACTAAACTACATTTGACAATTATGCTAAGAGTTTGTTTAAAAATATAATAGAAGTTGTTTTTCATACTATTTTTCATTTAGAAATATATTAAAATAATATTTTTTTAAAAAATTATTTTTAATACCATAATTTCAAAATAAATCCTACATACAAAAAAAAATTAAAATTCAAAAAAATTTTAAAAAGAAAAATTTTACTGCAATGCCAAAAGAGACTTAAAAAGTCACATGTGAAAATCACTATGCTTTAACCTTTCGAGCAAATCCTATACATGCTGTGGATGAAACTAGTGGATGAGAGAAAATTGGTGGAAACACTCCTCTTGGACTTTTGTTCAACTAAAATTTAAAAACATGGTCGTCCATGTTTGGTAATCAATCTTAATCATATCCATACAAGTAAATCTTCCAACATGTTTTGTCAAAATCTCAAACATCATTAATCAAATTTATTAAATCCAAATCCTTGAGTCAAGTAATCACATCACACCATCGACCTGTCGTCCTTACATCATGTACCCATAAACATTTGTTGCCCTTGTCTGTCTGTTTCTCTTGCAACTCTCGATCAATTTCTGTTTGGTTCCTGAGAAAACACCAAAAAAAAAAGGAGCATAATTTTCTCTGCTTTCTTCACAAAAAAGCTACACTGCATCCAAGGCGAAAAGCTCTCACCTTTCCATGATCATTGATAACAACATCAAACTAGTAAAAAAACCATTTTGATTTATTCAAAATTTTCCATCAAATTCTCACTTGACTAATCAAAAAATGGATGATACCTGTGCTGTTTGTGCTGATGCCCTTGAATGGGTTGCTTATGGACCATGTCTCCATAAAGAAGTCTGCTCTACTTGCATAATTCGTCTTCGTTTCATCTGCAATGATTTTCATTGCTGCATTTGCAAATCAGAATCCAACACCATCTTTGACACTAAGGTTGATTATTACATAAACTGTCTTTTGATTTCTAGGTTTTGATTATATTTTGAAAAGTATTGGTCTTTTTGTTGTTTATGATGGTTTTAATTTCTGGGTTTTGACTTTTATACTGTAAAGTTTTGGTCTTGTTAATTTTTGGGTGTTGGTTTTTGTAGGCATTAGGGGATTGTACGAGGATGATAAGTGACTTCAAGGGTTTAGGTGGAGTTAATGGAAAAGAGGGTAAAGTAGGGGAGTGTTGGTATCATGAAGGGACAAAGGCTTATTTTGATGATTTTGATCATTATAAGATGATTAAAGCTATGTGTAGGTTATCATGCAATGTTTGCAACAAGAAGGATGGAGGGTCAAAAGAGTTTAATAGCGTTGAGCAATTGAAGGGGCATTTGTTTCACAAGCATAGGCTGTTTATGTGTGGTCTGTGTTTGGAAGGTAGGAAGGTGAGAGTTGATTCATTGTTAACCTTTGCTTCTTAGCTTGGTATTTAAAGAAATGAACATCAATGGAGTGTTAGAACATGAGATCGAGAAATGGTATTGAAATGAGCTCAATGAGATTATTATGTAGAATGTGCGGTAGGATTTGATTGTCCCATGTCAAAGAAAAATTTTCGTTCTTACATGGTCTTTGCTTTAGCAGGCACACTTGTGTTCTATGACTTAATTAAGTTTTGAACTAGATATTTACAAGTGAGCAGAAGTTATATAATAGAGCACAATGGACTCAACATGTGAGGACGGGGGACTCGGTGGTTGATGGTAGTGAAAGTGAAAGAGGTAGATTTACAGGACATCCTATGTGTGAGTTCTGTGAGAATCGTTTTTATGGAGATAATGAGCTTTACTTGCATATGTCTACTGAGCATTTTACTTGCCACATATGCCAAAGGTAACCCACGCATTTTTCCCTTAAAAAGGCTTTCATGATTTTAGCGTTTTGTTTTATCAAATGTACACTCTCATATGTCCATTTTGTTTTTTGTTCAATGCAGGCAACATCCTGAACAATATGAATACTTCAACAGTTAAGATAACTTGGAGGTTGATTATATTTTGTTTTCATACGTCTTACTCGCTTGTTTTTCATTGTATGTCGTGATTGCTTTGTTTTTTAATTAACATACCAAACTTTATGTCTCATATCCATTTTCGTCAAGAACATTTCTTATGTGAAGATAAGGTTTGCCTTGCAAAACAGTTTATTGTTTTTGCAATTGAATCTGAATTGAAGGTGATATCTATTAGTCTTAATGATGCATCTTTTCCTTTTGGCCATCAATATTTAGAATTTGTTTTTTATGTTTTCTGGAGGTACTATGTGACTAAGAAGACTTGTGTATTTCTGATATCGGTAGAGCCGTAGAGGCATAATACCATGGAACATGGAGGGTGCTTGTCTTGTTCTAAGCATAGTGCTGTACTTCAGGTGTGTTTCGATCTTTTTAATTGTTGGACGTTACCAATGTCATTGGCATTTTCTGCTTTCTTCATTTTATGCTAAATTCTACCACACCTGAGCACTCTGTAGCCATTCATGCTTATTAATTATCATTCTTTATAATGTGGATAACAACATGCCTCTGTTATTTTCTACATCCAGATACCTACGAGTTTCTGGTTTCAGCAAATTAATGAACATTGTCGGCATGGTAGAAGTTATGGTAGTCATTTGAATTCATCAAGCTATCAAATGAACTTGGCCATTGTAGATAGCCATCTGACAGCCAATGCTGAAAGGCCTTGTGATATTTTATCAAATGCCCAAACAGTTTCTACTCACAGAGAGGAGTGTGAAATTGATATAATTGTTAACCCTTTCGAGTCATTAGCCACCACAGATTCTGAGCCACCTTCAAGATATAATCATGTTTTAGGACAGAACTCTAGGAGTGTACCAATGGAAGAAACCTCCTTTCCTCCACTTCTGATGGCTCAAAGCAGCCGCCAACAGAGATCCAGAAATGGTCTGGTGGGTTGAGTGGGAACACAATGGCTACTCGCCTTCATTGCTGAAATATGGTAAAAGTCCTTAATTCTTCCCGGGCTTTGCCAGCAGCAAACAGTCATCCTATCTCATTAGCTAGTTTTTCTTACCACTCAAGGCCCGTTTCAGATTCCGGGGTTCTATCTCCATCCAGTTCTCTGAGTTCATCCCAGAGTAAGCCGGCAATAATTAAGGAATCTGATCTTTCTAATTACACGAGCTTTGCTCAGGCTGGGCCATCAAGGACTCTAATGGACTTATTGTCTCTTCAGATTTTGCAAGTTCATCTAGGACTTCAAATAGTAACAGCAAGGTCAGCCAAGCTACTGTGGCTCCAAATCCTGTAGACAGAACCTCTCACAAATCTCTTTCCAGTGCTCCTTGTCTATCTACCGCTCAAGTGGATAATATGTCTAGTAGGGCCTCACCTTTGCTTAAGATTGAGTATGTTCAATCTTCTAATAAGGCTCTAGTGGAAAAAATTCGTGCTACATTGGAATTTAATGAGGAGAAATTCAGTGCATTTAAATTAATATCCACAGAGTACCTCCGGGATTTAATTGATACTGCAGAGTATCTTGCCTACGTACATCAATTTGGCCTATCACATCTTGTCCTTGAGCTAGCTAGACTTTGTCCCAGTGCTGAGAAGCAAAGAGAGCTTGTTGAGATTCATAATTACAACGTTGGGAAAGAAGGGTTCTGTTGAAAATGGATTGAGCATTGACAATGGTCATTCCAAAAGCAAGAAAAGTTCAAAGAAAGGCAAAGAGAAGTGTGATGGTAATGGTATCACAAATCTCTGAGAACATTTTGTCAGATAGTTTTAAGGTGGAGATCTTACCAAAGGAAGGGCATCATGGTGGAAAAGGCAAATCAAAGATTTTGGTCGACAAACAAACTAACTTAAATTTGTCAATGGAGCCAAAGAGTGAAATTGTCGCTCAGCCAGATGGTGTCAGCTCAAAAAAGAATGTGGGGGCTGGGGGAGGAGGGAATAAACCTAAGAAAAAAACCTCAAAGTTCCTTAAGAACCCTGTCGGTGATACTTCCGCTGCCTCACTGCCCCATGTTGGTAATTCTGACGCTGATCCTGATGAAAAAGAAGAGAAAGCAGATGTAGACAGCGATATACCTGAACTGTTGCTGGTTCATGAAGTTTGGAGAAATGGGAGAGGCGGAAAGCTTGTTGCAATGACCCAGTAATATTGCAAAAAATGACCTTGCATGGGGGCATAGTGGAAATGCCTGTTTGTATGTATAGAAAGAGCTGGCACCAGACTTGATTAATGTCTTTTTGTGTGGATGTTAAAGCATGTTGTTGCTAGGTACATACCAGTACATTAGAGGTTTAATCCCTTGAACTAACTAAATGTTTCAAGCTTTTGAATTAACTGTAATCTTTTCCTGTTTGTTTTAGGTTAATCGCAAAAAACTTTTTTTTGGTACGATTTGGTTGAATTGGAAATATAATATTTGATATATTTTTTGATCAAATAGAACAATTAATTGGTAGACATGGAAATGTTGGCAATCATGGATGCCATAATTGAAGATGGCTACTATATATGGTTTGGTGCCAAAAACAGAAAAAAAAAAGTTATGAAAATTTAGGTTCAAAATTAGACTAAAAATGTAGCAATGAATGCTTTCATAAAGCAATTTAACACATGCTTTATTTGAAAAATTATCAACACAACATAAAACACCACGTAAATCATCAAAGCTGCAGGAAAGACAAGAGTAGGGATTGAAGGAGATAGAGCGAGGAAGGGGAGGGGGCACAAGGTAGTTTGCAACCCCAAATGTCAGCCACAATGACTCATCACAGGTTGTCTCGCTAATTGGTCAGCCATGGCATTTCCTTCACGAATAACACTAACAAAAGGTAGATTCCAAACACGACGATCCTTACCCAAGGGCTTAGCTGGTGCGAGTTCTTGAGAGGACGTCCATTGTCATATCATCAGCAAGATTCTGCACCATTTGTTTCTTCTTCTGGCCTCTCCATTGCAGGTATATTTTGTCATTTTCAGATATGGAAAGAAAGATAGAATGATAAGCATTTTTGGGTTGTTAGAGAAAATTGCCAGAACAAATCCTATGAACCACATCCTAATTAATTAGAATCAACAGAAAATAACACTCGGAAAGTAACACATTATTTCTGAAAGCAGCAATCTAGAAGGGAAAGAAAAAAGATTAAGGATCAATATAAAGAGAAAGACCAGCAGAAACTATAGCAGGACAGCATAAATAATCAAGCCTAGATCATTAGCAAATTAACTCGAGCCCTGGATCAAAATGGAAGCTCAAAGATTACTTCGTATGAAAACAAAGTGTCTTACAACATAAATAAAACCAGATTCCAGTCCAACATATAATCGGAGCGAAAATTAAATCAGAAATTGTTCCGAAGTCTTATTGAGTTCAACAGTAAAGGTAAGATTCAGAATCCCTATGTGTAGGAATATAATGGCAAAATTGGAAACTGAAGAAAAGAAGAAAGATTTACAAACTACCACAGGAATATTAAACCAGTGATACCAGCTGAAAGAGCTAAATTAATAAACATGGTAGTGCTGCTACCTCTTTATTATCCTGAACAATTTCCTTAGTTGATGTTGGTCTCCCGTTAGATCACCTGAAAGCAACCAACTATATACCACAGGAAGCCATGAACTCAGCAATGGCAATCAGTGATGCTGAGCCCTTGAATGGATACTCACTTGTTACCATTGCAGCCCTGGCATCCGAATCAAAAGTTTCCTCATAGCAACCCAAAGTGGAGTAGCATTCATCAAAAGAAGAAAAACTTTTCGATGTTCGTTTCTATCCCTATACCTCATGAAATTGGGAGATAACACAGGCCTCCATAACTTGAAACAGAATGAAACCTGTACAAAGGCTTTGACTGGCAGTCTAAAAAAAACTTCTAGTATCATATCTTCTGTTTCTGTTCATTCTGTACAGCAATGTTGTATTTGATATTCCTTTATAATTCTTCTTTTGCTCTTCGCTTTCAAATTTCAATGCACATGTGGCTGGTCATTTCTTTGCTTTATATATATTCAACCTGTGTCCAGGCCTTTCCATGCCGAAAATTCACCTCGATTTACACAGCTGCAATGGTTCTGTTGGATTCTGTAATATCATAAACTGTATCAAACGCATTCACCTTGAGGTTTCTTGTAGTCTAGGTTTGGGATTGGCTCCTCCTTATGGTTTTTTATTTTTGGTTTCATCAGTCTGCATCCCAGACCAGTGCATCGCAAGTCTTATCAACCATACACCTGGCTTTAATTCCATTTTGTTTGGTTAGTGTTTCGGGATAGAAAAGATAAAGACTGTGTGAACAGATTAGACATGTCTCCTTCTTACAGAAATTCACTTCAAAATTGTTCTAGATTTATTTTATGTTTGTATCTCTGTCTCTTGCAAGCACATTTCTTGTTTTTTTTGGACTGTCCTTCCCTAGGACACTAACCAAATGCAACCTCACCGTATTAACATGGGCTTGAAGAATAAGTCATTGCTTTCGTTACAAATCCATATAAGGAGAACAAGAAACCAAATTGCAAGAAAGAGGGTTAGCTATATATCATCCTAGTAAACAATCAAAATAACATTTGGTGTAAGTTCCTTTCCATGGTTTTCTATCATCATGAGGTCTCTTTTCTTTGTGAAAGCCAATGGCTTCAGCCTTCAGGTATAACAAGTGCAGCCGCTACACACACCAAAGTCTATGATTCCTTCACCCCATATTGCTTCATTTCCATCACAGGTTTCCTAGAATAAATTCCAGCCCCAAAACTAATGTAAAGCTTCATCACAGGCATCCTAATTTCTTAAACATGAAATATATAACCAAATGGATTATGCACTGAGGAGAGGCGGGACAAATATTTGTTTTCTTTTGAAGTTGATTCTAAGCTTGGATCCGGACTTTGCTGTTTCAAATGAGAAGGATGCAATCAATTATGGACCATCCCTTCTCTTCTCTGTTTGCTGTGGCATCTTAAAGTAACTTTGGTGGACTTGACAAGTAGCAAGGGATGAAGGAGGAGGGACAGTAACCTTGATTGCTCAATGCTCTGCTTTTGCATGTTGGAGAGTGAAGCAAGTATAAGCAATATGGGGCTATGATGGTTGCGATGTTTGTGGTTTTGGTTGATATAGCAATTCCCCATCGATCTTTAATGAGGCATGAAAGGGTCGTCTGTCGATAGGGCTCCGACTGACTCTTGTTCTATTGTTGTTTCTAGACAGAACATGAACGAAGAGAACTTGCACGCACAAGGAGTAGATGGACAAACGTGTAAGTTGAACATATGACGAGAGATTGTTCTGTTTGTTCATTTGAGACTGGTAAATTCGAAATAATTGTTTTTGGACGCAAGCTAGAGCTATAATAGCAGGCTTGATGCTTCCTGTAGTGCATGAAAGTTGAAACTTTGACTAACTGTTCATTTAAGACTAGAAAATTGGAGTACATTTGCCTTCAAATATATCCCTGGTCAGGTTAGTCTTTGTTGTATTCATAAAGTAGCAATTCTGAATCATAGAACTTTTACGTGCTTGTTGACAGCTTCTTTTTCATGGGCTTTCGTGGCGATTGCAAGTCTCTGGATACATTTTGCATTAAAAAAATAATTAGGGACATATTATTATTATTATTATTATTATTATTATTAATAAATTTTAAAAAATATTATTACTATTGAAAAAACTATAGATTTGATTTAAATGGTAAAATATTTAATAATAATAATAAGAACTTGGGTCAGTAATATTTAATATTATTATAAATATTATAAATATTATTATTGTCATTATTATTAATAGTATTATTAATAAAATTTGAAAAAAAATATATTATTACTATTTAATAAGAAACATAGATTTGATTTGAAGGATAAAATTAAAAATTATTATTATTTTTGTTGTTGTTGTTAATATTATTATTATTATTAGCATTAATAAATTTGAAAAACAAATATTATTATTATTAAATAAAAACTATAAATTTAATTTGAAAAGAATAAAAACTATAAAAATTGAATCTTGCAAGTTTAATATTATTATAAATATTATAAATACTATTATTTTTATTATTAGTAGGAGAGTCCAACCCAAATAACTTAACTTGAATTTATCATAGCTACCACATCCAATTCAGTTAAGTTTATCGTTATTACAACACCTAAATAGTTTAAAATATTTTTTATATTTTTTAAAATATAAATATATTAACCCCCTGGAAAACACGGGGCAATACACAATAAACTTTCTAAAACTAATGATGTTAGCGTAATTTTAGAAACTTGTGTGATGACTTTTACATACATTAATTAATCTTTGATTGCACATTTTTTTCTATTGTGATTTGCGTGGCATTTATATACTTTTGTTTTTTCAATGGTAAGTTTGTTGATTAAAAAAGCTTGTTTTTTCATTGATATACTTTTTTTCAGTTTTAAGATTCATACTTGGAAATATTTTATTCTTTCGTATTGTTATTCTTTCGTAGTGTTAAAAAACAATTTAAAAATTTAGCAAGAATATAGTTGAGAAGAACCCTAAGCATGCACTTACTTGTAGCAGTCATATGTCAAAAGATCACTTAGACTTTGATTATGCATCTCATCATCTCATTTTGAGCTCAAAATTCTTGAAAAAGTTAACTGTCATAACGATCGATCCAAAGATACAAATTGTCATAAAAAAAGAGAGAAGCATTCATTGAAGTCCAATCCTTTAATTAATTCTTCCATTCATGCTTTCACAAAGTCGGTGGGCTGTGGGACCATTCTTTTCAGCCTTTTGTTCTCATCACCCGACAGATATCCACGTGCTTAGTTCCTATTGATTCACACACACTTCTGCTTTACCCCCACCGCCCCTCCTCTCTCTTTTTATTTTTAACATCATTCTACAGAGGAGACAAAAAAAATAAAAAGAGAGAGGAGGTCTGAAAGAAAGACCTCCTCCACTCTCGTAAAAGACCAAGAAAATATGAAGGTGGGCGGAGGGCCGCCGACAGTGGTAACGAGGACGGAGGGGCGTGAGGCAGTGAGAAGTTGAGTTTATCTGCGATCTCTTTAACAATCGACTCTATGAACTTTGACTCATACCTGCAAACACACATTCATACAAATTCAATCATGGATTAATTTGCTAATTCCTTATCAGATCAACATAGAAGAAGAAGAAGAAGAAGAAGAAGAGACATACTACAAAAAAAATCAGCTTGGAATACATCGATGCAAATGGGTGGATGCTGAATTGACAAATTATGAAACACCACCAAATTAACTTGTACAAAATCCACGTCTCAAGGTTTCTTCTATCCTCTGCAGGTCTAGAATTGCTAAGGTTGAACTTTTAAAACTGCCAAGATTCTGGTCTCCTTCCCAGACTAGCTTAACCTTGCTAGATGATAGCTCAAGTTCAGGCTCAAAAAGGGTTCCGATCAAAATTTAATTACAAGGCAAACATCTCAGAGATATCCATCCCTATGTAAATACCTCATCTACTCAGAAAAGGGACTTGAGTCCTTGAGAGAGGTCCATGTTTGCAAAGACTTGTAGATCTTAACATTATTTTTCTACTATTTTTTCAGAAGTCGATGAATTATTTTTCAATAAACATGGAACAAAACGGCTCTATTGCACTAAGGTGTGTCATTTGTCAACATGCATGAGTCCTAAGGAAAACTCCTTGACAATCAATAAACACAACAACGTAGTGCTGCATAACCTCTTAACATGATGATTAAGGCAGCTCGAACCAAGAACAAATCAAATTGTGAACAAATTAAGTTCCTAAGAGAATGCTATGTAGATAGACCGAGTGATAAAAGGATGGCCTACGTTCCCATGAATCATCTTTTTTTTACTAAGAAGAACAAAAATGACAGTTTCTGAAATTAAGCACACCTAACTAATTGAATAAGCTCGTTTTTTTTACTACAAGCACAGATAAGCTGATGTATTAAAGGTGCTATGTAGCTTGAAAGTCATTTTTTAGCTGTTGTTTCAGTTTGTTCTAGTTTTTATGGCTGTCTTTATGCAACTTAACCAGACTATATATGATAAATATTAAATGTCATCACAAATTTTCAATGCAATCCTAAGAGTAGGATTGAAATCTGCTTGGTCGGTCTTTTTTTAAAGAACATGAAAAACAAAAATAATTACATTTGCATTGAGGCTAATTAACGAACCAGCCCTTGTTTATCATCCTCAAATCCCGTTACTGTGCAAATAACTTGTAAGTTGAATGGCCATGATAGTTAAGTTTGGGTAAACATGTCATACAATTATCACTAATTTAGAGATGCTGAAGCAAGCAAGAAGAATTCCATGCATGTGTTTCGAAGATGCCTAACTAATCGAGAGACAATACTACAGTAGCAATTGATTCACAGGCTCATCGCTACTTCAATTGGTTTAGGAGGGAGAGTTCTACATCGACCAGTGCACTTATGCAGAACACCTTTGTTTTTTCTTTCTTTGAAAAAGACACAGAAACGTTTGTGATTGTAGCTTCAGTAATGAAATCAAGGCAGCGTTAGGTTTCTTTCGTTTATTTTTTGGCATTTCTAGAATGGCTTCAATGTTTTTGCTTCACGAAATGAAAAGGGTTATCAAAACATCCTTTCCCTATACGTCATATCAAACACAGCCACAGGTTCTGGACATAAAACAGACAGTTAACTGAGATTACTAGCAGTCTAGCACTATGACAATTGAAGTTCAGGGCATCGTTTTCAATTTGTTGGTACCAACTGCATGCTTTTTATTGACATTTGAACAATTAGAGAGGTTAAGAGATAGGAAATCTTTAACAAAATCTACTCGGAAGACAGATAAGGCCATGTGCAGTTTCTTGGATCCAAATCAATAAGCTTGTCTCGATATTGAATCCGTGAAGTAAACTTGACCATATTAAACTTGTACAACAAAAGTGAAGATTCAATCTCTCAAGGTTAATTTATAGCCTTTGTAAAAATCTGGCATAGATAGGTGCTCCCAATTGCTAAGGCTTGCATATTTTAAATCGATAAGATTCTTGTTTCCTCTCTAAATGATAGCGTCTTGTAGTTATCACAAAGAACCAAAAACAATTATTCATCCCAATGCAGTATCTCATCTCCTATGAAAGGAACTTGACGCCAGCCCTGACGAAGGTGCACTTTACAGTTATTTTTAACACCAGAATTATAAATCCTGAGCAATCAAAGTTTGGATTTCCTTGCAAAGATTCTGGAATTTAATTTACTTTCAAAAATAATTTTTGAAATGTCCATCAACATCCCTTCAATGTCATCTTTCTCTAGTAAGTTGCAAGATTTCTTTCATTCTCGTCAAACTATTTTCCCCTAGGATAGTTGGCAATCACGGTTCCAGGTAATTGAATGTCTTCTCACATGTTAACTAGCAAGAAAAAACAACCCCCTAGCTACGTGGCTCAACCGTGATGTTCGAGTATGGAATGATCAAGGTCAAATTAAGTATTCCTAAATGCTTAGCTGATTCAAAAATATAAGCTATCGATGTAATAAATTTCGAAGAAAAAAAAGAAGTTAGTACCCGTCTTCTAAGACCATTCCTTCCATGTATGCAACTTCTTTAAGAGCCTTCCTCCACCCCTCCACCCGGTCCTTGAAATGTATCTCATGCTTAGCAAACTCTTCACCATACCTCCCTGTTTGGGTCCCCACCTCAGATGGATCAACATCGTAGAAAACTGGAAACACTATGTGCCCAACAGTTCTACGTTCCATGATCATCGCTAGCTCGTCAAGACACCATCTCGAAGAAGCGTACTTTTTAGAAAACACAATAATGGATAGTTTTGTTTCTTGAATTGCTTTATTGATTTCTGACTCAATGTTCTCTCCTCTCCGTATTCCATCGTCGTCTCTGAAAGTGGGAATCCCTTCTCTAGATAACGCTTTGTACAGGTGGTCGGTGAAGTTCCTGCGAGTGTCTTCGCCTCGGAAACTCAAGAACACATCGTAAGTACTAGGCATCAACGAGAGAAGAATTAAGATTTGGGTCACTGGGTTGAAAGCCATCGGTTTGACGAAGAGAAATATGTCGAAAGAAACAAAGATTTTTGTGTTGGAAGAGATGCAGATCTCACTTGA
Source organism: Populus trichocarpa (assembly GCF_000002775.5). Lineage (NCBI taxonomy): Eukaryota > Viridiplantae > Streptophyta > Magnoliopsida > Malpighiales > Salicaceae > Populus > Populus trichocarpa. Next base: position 364,545 of record NC_037289.2, on the reverse strand, counting down.
TTCTTTATTGGAAGAAAAAAGAGAGAAGAAAGGCCAAAGGTTGGGTTTTGTTTTTTAATCTGTTTAGGAAGTGTCTTCGTTCATGTGCTCGGCCCAAGTTTGATATGTTCGGCCGTAGTCTTCGTTCATGTTCAATTTTCTATATTATTTATTAAACAGACAAAAAAAAAATTGTGTTTAATTTCATAATTTTCCCTTTTTTATATTATTATATTTCTTTGGTAAAAAAAAATTTGTTTTAGGATTTGTTTTGTTTTGTTTATAGGGTCGTGTTGCATAGTTTTTTATTTTACATGTTTACATATTGCTATTACTAAATATAATTATTTATAGGGTTGTGTTGCATAGTTTTTTTATTTTATAATTTGTTTTTTATGTATGCTTTCGTGTATGCACTATGAAAAATTGTTTTTTAATATATATATATATATATTGCTATTACATATTGCTATTACGAAATACCATTATTTATAAGGTTGAATTAAACAAAATCAAAGACAAAGGATTAGATTGACACAAAAAAAAATTAAAAAAGTTGCTTTTTTTTGGTAGCGTTCAAGGGGAGCTTTTTCTACATTGTGGTCCCTATTTTTCTTTTATATGCATGATCAGTCCTAGGGATGACTCCTTGACAATCAATAAACACAACAAGAAAGTGCTGCGCAACCTTTGGAACCAAGAACAAATCAAATCTGGTATTGAAAGGCTAAGACTGACCCATTTTAAATCGATAAGATTCGTGTTTCCTTTCTAGATGATTGCTAGGTTAAATTATCCAGAAAAAAACTGGAAGGCAAAGATCTGAAAAGGTAAAACAATTATTCAATTACTTGTATACCTGTCTTGCTGCAGCACCATTCCTGCCAGGTCTGCGGCTTCTTTAAGAGCGGCCCTCCAACTTTCCACTCTAGCCATTTTCTTATGGAAGCTTTTTTCGTGTTTAGCAAATGCTTCTTCAAACAACCCTTTCTGTTCACTGACCTCCGACGGATCAACGTTGTAAAAAACGGGAAGCACAAGGAGCCCAGTTTTATTCCTGGAATCCATGATGTGCACAAGCTGGTCCAGGCACTTTGTTGAAGAAGCATAGCCTTTAGAGAACACAACAACCGATATCCTGGATTCCCGTATCGCTTTCTTGATATCAGACTTTTGTCCTGCGTAGATTCCACCATCATCTCTAAGAGTGCGAATCCCAGCAGAATTGAGGTCTTTGTAGAGATGATCACCAAAATTCTTGCCAATGTCGTGGTGGCTAAAACTCAAGAAAACATCGTTATCCTTTCTGGAGAGGAGAAGCATCAACAGATTGATAAGTGAGAACAAATCCATTGGACTGGTTGGTGAATAAAAAATGCCGAAACTAAACTGGAATATGAGAAAGAGGGAAGTTTCCGATGGGAATAGGTGAAACGGCAACGTTGGGAGGATTTTCAGGGTACCTGGAGGCCGGAAGGGAGGAAAGAATACAAATTGTTCAGGTTGCCAAATTTGACACGTATGGTTCACTAATTTTGATTGTGCTAAGTGTGTGCATCTGAACGTGCTTTGTTTTTTTAAAAAAAAAATAAAAAAAAAATCATTCTTCATGTTTGTTTTTTGATTTTTTTGAATGCCATTCCCTTATTAGGAATTAATTTTGTTGATTCGTGGATTTTCTGGAGTTTTAAATGATTAAAGCTTTATTTATTTTTCTGTTCTAAAAATGTTTTTGAAAAAATTTAAATTTTTTTATTTTAAATTAATATTTTATAATATTTTTAGATTATTTTGTTTCGCTGATACTAAAAATAATTTTTAAAAAATAAAAAAAAATATTATTTTGATATATTTTTGAGTAAAAAACATTTTAAAAAACAACTATAACGACACTCTCAAATACACTTTAAATAGTATTTTTATTTTAAAATTTTCTATAATTTTTTTAAAGTTTTTTAAATAAAAATAAATTGAAAATTAACTTTTAAAATCCTAAAAATCAAACTCCAACTTTTAATAACTCGAGGGGGTGGAATTTACACGGAAAGATAAAGCGTTGTGTATTCATTTTTTTATTTAAAAAAAATTAAACATGTGAGTAGGTTTTTTTTTAAGTTCAAGAGTGTTGAGTATAATACTTTTTATTTGGAAATATATTAAAATAATATTTTTTTTATTTAAAAAAAGAATATTCTTAATATCAGTTTATCAAAATGATCTGAAAATATTAAAAAAAAATATTAATTTAAAATTAAATAAATAAAATAAATATTTTTAAATCGTAAAATAAATAGAGTGACCTATCCACCAAATCTAGATGCACATGTTCTGTTTTTTTAGGTAGCCCTTAAACTTGTTTTATCATAAGACATAATCATAGAATGACAGACACGAAAATAAAAACTTCTCCATGTGCATTTTCACCGACGAAAATCTTTTTGGTGATGGATCAAAATAATGAACTCCAGCTGTCAATGACCAACCAACAAGTCAGCACCCCACTTCTCCTTGGTTATATGCCTCTCTTGCTGCTGCAGCACCATCAACAAAGCGTCGTTTTGTAGAAAAGAGAGCCCACACTCATGCGTCCCTGACCTTTCAGGTCCACGCGTGAGTCTTCTCTTCATTTACGCGTGAGGCTGGAAGGGAAGAAAGAATGCAACGGTTCAGGTTCCCAAATTTGAGACGTATGTTTACTAATAAAATCAAATTGAAAATATCCATACATAATAGAAAAAAATTGAACATATAGAATTTTTCAATATATTTTTTACATAAAAAAAATCTTAAATGTAAATCAAAAAAATTATGTACCATATAATTAGATAAATGATAAGTTTGTCAATTAAAAATCTTTTCTAGAGAGGAGAAGCATCAACAGATTGATAAGTGAGAACAAACCTGTTGGACTGGTTGGTGAATAAAAAATGCCGAAACTAAACTGGAATATGAGAAAGATAGAAGTTTCCGGTGGGAATGGAGTGAAACGGCAGGGTACCTGGAGGCTGGAAGGGAAGAAAGAATGCAACGGTTCAGGTTCCCAAATTTGAGACGTATGTTTACTAATAATGACCAGCCATCAATATTGACCGAAGTGCTTTTTTTTTTTTTTATGTGTCTCCTGTTTTGAATTTTGATAGTGCTAATTGTGTACATCTGAACGTGATTTGTTTTATTTTAAAAAAAGAATCATTCTTCTTGGTTTTGTTTGTTTTTTGAATTTCATTCTCTAATTAGTAATTAATTTTGTAATTTATTTCAATTTAATTTTTATAAAGTTATTTCTGATCATGGATTTTAGAGTTTTAAATGATTAAATGGTGTTTTTGTTTGAAAATAGACTTTATGAGGTTTTATGATATTTTTTTTTTAAGTTTTGCAGGTGAAAATGAAAATTGAGTTTTAAAATCCCATTGGACTGGATGCCATGGTGAATAAGAAACGCCGAAAGTAGAAGGATGGGATTTTCCGATGCGATTAATATTGATTTAGAATTGGGTTTCTTCTGAAGAAGCAGGGCCTGTAGTCCATCAAGCGGAAAATCAAAACCTAGATCAACAGTTACTTTTTATATTCATTGCCACTGTAGATTTCAACGGTGATTAAAAAAAACAAAATTGGTTATTGAATTTATTTTTTAGCATCAGTTAACATCCAATTGCATATTTTATTTTATTTTTGAAGAGAGTGGAATTGAGAGACAGGTGACAAAAGTAAAAAAAACATGTAAAATACATAGGTAATGACTTTGAATTTTTTTTTGAAAAGTTCATTTTAATCCCTTTTCTTTTTTATCTAATAGGTAACTACTCACTCTAAATTTTAAAAATTCAATCTTGGCTTAAAACTTTATTTTTCGAGATGATGAAGCGAGCACGAAGAATTCTATGGATGTGTTTGGAAGATGCCTAAAGAATGGATAGTAATTGATACACTAGCTCATCCCTACTTCAATTGGCTTTTGCAGAACACGTTATCTTTTTTTTATCTTTTTTTGAAAGAGACACATGTTGTTAGTGATTATAGTTTCAGTAATGAAATAAAGGCAGAGTTAGGTTTCAGTAATGAGATTACTAGCAGTCTAGCACCACGACCATTACGACCATTGAAGTTAAGGCTTGTAAGCAAACTGGAAAGAAAACAAAAAAGCAGTTTCCTAGAAATGTTTTATAAAATATCCTAAGAGATTTATTTCATCCGTGTATTTCCAGCAAGAATTGTTTTTTTTTCGTGCATTTTTCATTTATAAAACCATCAGTTTTTAATTTTTTTTACCAAAAAAATTAACGACACATAATGAAATTACTTGTAGACACATTTTGTCGATGAATTAGTAGGTGAAATTTTCGCGGACAAAGTGGTAATCTCACATTAATAAAAATAAAATTATGTCAGTAAAATTATTAAATATTGTAGTGTTTCCATGGTTTTCTATCATCATGACGTCTCTTTTCTTTGTGAAAGCCAATGGCTTCAGGTATAAGAAGTGCAGCTGCTACACACACCAGCGTCTAGGATTTGCTTCATTTCCATCACAGGTTTCCTACAATAAATTCCAGCCCCAAAACTAATGTAAACTTCATCACAGGCATCCTAATTTCTTAAACATGAAATATATAACTGGTAATTGCCACAATAATAAGCCAAGTTGAGATTTCAACTTACCAGAAAATTCAATCTAATGTGAAATTCTTTCCCAGTAACAACCGCAAAAGCACGGAAAGCAGAAATGATGCACAGATGTCCTCGCAAAATGCATGTGTTATAGAATAAGTTTATTGCTTCATAATGCTTAACAGAAAAGAAGCAACAAACAGGCGGGGATAGCTCAGTTGGGAGAGCGTCAGACTGAAGATCTGAAGGTCGCGTGTTCGATCCACGCTCACCGCATTTCTCTCTTTTTCGATTTAGTTTGTTAATGACGTCTTTTCCCGCCAATTTCAGTTGGCGAATCTCTCCTGTTTCCAGCTCCTAAACCCGAGCAGTGACAATTCCATCAAGAACAGAAACAATACAGTCACCGGAGAAACATTGCCACCGCGGGCAGCTTGAAGGTTCACCAATATTCCGCTTCAAATCAAGCACATGATCAAACTTTTTTTTACCAAGTTTCGGAGAATCTGGAGAAACAAAAGACAGATGGATTATGCACCGAGGAGTGGCGGGACAAAGATTTTGAAAGTGGTTAAGTGTATTTGGCATGTTGCCCCCAAGTTTCAGAGAGCCAGAGCAGTGCTGCTGTTCCTGCTCTTGAATTTTGCCAAGGCTTTTGCCAATTTTGCTTAGTGTTCATAATCTGCGTTGTTGAAACTGAAGATTTCTTCTTCTTCTTCTTCTTTTGAAGTTGAATCTAAGCTTTGATCCGGACTTTGTGTTTCAAATGAGAAGGAAGCAATCAATTATGGACCATCCCTTCTCTTCTTTGTTTGCTGTGGCATCTTAAAGTAATTCGGAGGACTTGACAAGTAGCAAGGGATGAAGGAGGAGGGACAGCAAGCTGCTTATGGTCACTTTGGAAGGGATGACCCTGACTTTACAAGGGAGGTTGTGAAGCCCCTGAAATATCAGAAGCCCAAGTGTAAAATCATGACATGCATGGCCTGTAATCAACAATTTGCTTGTTCTAGCCAGCAGCTCGAAAACCCAAGAGTCTTCCAGTTGTTTTCTTGCCTTTTCTGCTTATTTATTTTATTTTGAAGGTTTTGTATGCTTTTTCCATACAGTATAAGTGGAGTTTTGAGTTTTAGTTAAAAACAAGAAGACGGGAGAAGAGCTGCCTTGTCACCTTGAAACTTCATGAGATTGTAAGAAATCTCGAAGACTTGATATGAATAACTTGTATCATTGAAGTTACGAATATCAAAGAGAGCAATCCCCACGAGCACTTCTTAACAATGAAGAAAATATCAGTAAAATGAAATGATTGTTTCAAAAGTTTCTACACTCAGATCATTAGTTTTCTTGGTTTTATTTCTTTTCCTCACGCACACATATCATATTTCTTGATGTGAAAATTTGGATTTTTTTATCAGATTTCTTGTGTTTCTCGTTTTTAAGGAAAATGATTCTATAGGTTGGACTTGATAACAGGTGGTTGGTATCTGTGTATCTTTCCGAGATGATGATACTGTTTATAGCTTCTTTGATGGCTTATCCATACATGATGACAGATTTTTCTCTATCAGAAACTATGAATGGATTTTGTATGCGTAAACAAGCTTCTTGCATTGCCTTCAATATCTTGCGATAAAACCTGTTGAAATTTAATTACTATAAATGAAAGAGTATTGATAATTAATAATACTATAAATGTATTGTAGAAAATAGAATAAAATAAATTCAATGATAATATATCTCTTTTAAATACATGATTTTAACTCATTGAATGCAATTTAAATACCAGAAATGAAATTAATTTTAATAGAAAATTGGTCTCAAACATGCTGCAAGTGCACGAATATTGGCGAACGAGCAATGAGCAAAAACTAATACCTTTGCTCCTCCACCTTGGGTTACTCGAGAGGACATATATCACGCGCTTCAACTGCGCTTAGAACTTCTTACCAGATGTCGTTACTGTTGGAAGAAATTATATACTACTAAGCTCATGGCCCAACAAAGTTGAGCCCATATGAACAGTGATGTGGTAAATTATGCTCATCTTGTTTGTTTTATGCATTTTTAAAAAACATTAAATTTTTAAAAAGTTAAATTTGTTTTGATAATTTTGAATATTATTTAATGATATTAAAAATAAATTTTTAATAATAAATTTTAAAAAAACAAATCCCATTTAGATATTGAAATGGAAAACTTATATATGTTCTTTATAGTTTTTAATTAACCCTTTGTTTGATCCTTGTTATTTTAGCATTCTAAATTTTGATCTTAAACTTAATTTAGTTTTTATTTTAGTTTCTGAATATTGAAAAAAGATAGAGAAAATCACTAAAAAAAAAATTAAAAAGAAAGAAAGTAGCTGAATGTGAACATTTTAGTCACAAAAAAGAGTTATCTTAGTGTCAATTGGTTTGCTGTTTTTGGAAAAGTTCTGGTCTTGAGGTTTTTTATAAAAAGGTTTGATGTTTTTTATTTGTTTAATTTTTATTTTTTAAGGAGATTAAAGATTGTTTTAAGATTAAAAGTTGATTTTTAAATGCTTTTAGGATATTTTCAGGTAAAAAAATATTGAGAAATAGGTTTTTAAAATTTCACAACTCAAACTTTAATATTTTAATTACTAGAAGTAACCAGAAACTGATCTAGAGGAAAACGACCTATCATCCCTTTATAAAAAAAATAATTAGAGCATATGACACTGTTAAAACAAAAAAAAAAAAGGTGTGTGGAGCTATAAGGTTCTAGCCAGATATGTGGCCTGACCTCAGCTTTTTTTTTTACTTTTAATTAATGTTTTTATTTAAATTTTAATGAATATCTTATCTATTATATTTTAAAATTGTTTGGTTAACCTTTTTTAATAGTAATTAATTTTTTTAAATTAATTTTTTTAATTTTATAATGCTTCAAAGAGATTATTGTAATTTATATTTATTTTTTTCATTTTTCATTTTATATAAATAAATTATATTTATGTGACATATTTATAAAAATAAAAATAAATTGTCCTTAGTTGCTAGAATCAACTTCTAATATATAATAAATAAAAAATTAGAAAATAGAAAGAGTAGTCGGGGTTAAATGTTTGCATGTTCATTTATCTTTTACTTTGCTAGAAATGTTAGCTCTTCATTTTAGTATTTAATTAGCATTAATAATTATTTTTTGATTTGTTGGTTTCTATATTTTTTAAATTTATTTTATTAAACGTAAATAATATTTTTTTATTTCTATGTTAAAAAATCAGGATACCTTAAAATATATTTATAATATTGACATCTGCTTTAAGGAGATAATTGTAATTTATTTTTTTTCATTTTATAGTTTATATAAATAAATTATATTTATGTAATGTATTTTTTTTTAAAAAAAATTATCCTTAACTGCTAGAATCAACTTTTAATATATAATAAAAAAAATATATAAAATACAAAGGACAATCAGGGATAAATATTTACATGTGTATTTAATTTTTACTCTACTTAGAATTATTAGCTTTTCACTTTAATATTTAATTAGCGTTAATTATTTTTTATTTGTTGGTTCATATATTTTTTAATTTGTTTTATTAAACACAAACAATATATTTTCATTTCTATGTTAGAAAATCATGACACCCGAAAATACACACTTTTTCAAGCATTGAAAATTAACTTATAATCCTAATCTTGAAAATACACACAAGTTTCTAAAATTAAGCCATGAAAATACACACATTAACTAATCTTTGATTGCACATCTTATGTTATGAATTTTTTTCTACTGTAGTTTGCGTGGCATTTATAAAATCAATGGTAAGTTTGTTGATTAAAAAAGCATGTTTTTTCATTGATATACTTTTTTTCAGTTTTAAGATTCATACTTGGAAATTAATTAATCTTTGATTGCAAATCATGTCATAGTTTTTTTTCTACTGTGGTTTGCGTGCGTGGCATTTATAGAATCAATGGTACGTTCGTTGATTATAACAGTTTGTTTTTTCAGTTTTAAGATTCATACTTGGAAATATTTTATATTCTTTTGTATTGTTATTCTTTCGTAGTGTTTAAAAACAATTTAAAAATTTAGCCAGAATATAGTTGAGAGAAGAACCCTAAGCACGCACTTACTTGTAGCAGTCATATGTCAAAAGATCACTTAGACTTGATTATGCATCTGATCATCTCATTTTGAGCTGAAAATTCTTGAAAAAGTTAACTGTCATAAGGATCGATCCAAAGATACAAATTGTCAAAAAAAACAAAGAGAAAGAAGCATTCAATGAAGTACATTCATTTAATTAATTCATCCATCTATGCTTAGACAAAGTCGGTGCGCTGTGGGACCATTCTTTTGTTCTCATCACCCGACACTTCTGCTTTACCCGCCGCCCCACTCTCTCTTTTTATTTTTTTTGTCTTCTCACTAAACACTATTGGTATCTGCACAGTGTGTACTTCATTACTGAATAGTGTTAAATCAATAGTGTTTAGTGAGAAGTCAAAAAAAATAAAAAGAGAGAGGGGGTCCCTCCACTCTCGTAAAAGACCAAGAAAATATGAAGGTGGGCGGAGGGCCGACGACAGTGGTAACGAGGACGGAGGGGCGTGAGGCAGTGAGAAGTTGAGTTTATCTGCGATCTCTTTAACAATCGACTCTATGAACTTTGACTCATACCTGCAAACACACATTCATACAAATTAAATCACGGATTACTTTGCTAATTCCTCGTCAGATCAACATAGAAGAAGAAGAAGAAGAAGAAGAAGAGACATACTACAAAAAAATTCAGCTTGGAATACATCGATGCAAATGGGTGGATGCTGAATTGACAAATTAAGAAACACCACCAAATTAACTTGTACAAAATCCACGTCTCAAGGTTTCTTCTATCCTCTGCAGGTCTAGAATTGCTACGGTTGACCTTTTAAAACTGCCAAGATTCTGGTCTCCTTCCCAGACTAGCGTAACCTTGCTAGATGATAGCTCAAGTTCAGGCTCAAAAAGGGTTCCGATCAAAATTTAATTACAAGGCAAACATCTCAGAGATATCCATCCCTATGTATAACCTTTTAGCATGATGATTAAGGCAGCTCGAACCAAGAACAAATCAAATTGTGAACAAATTAAGTTCTTCAGAGAATGCTTTGTAGATAGCCCGAGTGATAAAAAGATGACCTACGTTTCCATGAATCATCTTTTTTTAACTAAATACAGGGTAAACAAAAAGGAGAGTTCATGGATGCTGTCGTGGGGGATTTAAAGGCGCTCTCTAGCTTGAAACTTGAAAGTCATTTTTTAGCTGTTGTTTCAGCTTGTTCTAGTTTTATGGCTTTCCTTGTGCAACTTAAGCAGACTATATATGATGAATATTAAATGTCCAGCATGAGGTGATACCATCAGAAATTTTCAATGCACAATCCTAAGAGTAGGATTGAAATGTGCTTGGTCGGTCTTTTCTAAAAGAACATGAAAAACAAAAATAATTACATTTGAATTGCGGCTAGTTAACGAACCAGCCCTTGTTTATCATCCTCAGATCCCGTTACTGTTTAAATAACTTGTAAGCTGAATGGCCATGATAGTTAAATATGCATAAACAAGTCATACAATATCAGTAATTTAGAGATGCTGAAGCAAGCAAGAAGAATTCCATGCACGTGTTTCGAAGATGCCTAACGAATGGAGAGACAATACTGCGGTAGCAATTGATTCACAGGCTCATCGCTACTTCAAATGGCTTAGGAGAGAGAGTTCTAAATCGACCAGTGCACTTATGCAGAACACCTTTTCTTTCTTTCTTTGAAGAAGACACAGAAACGCTAGTGATTAAAGCTTCAGTAATGAAATCAAGGCAGAGTTAGGTTTCTTTTGTTAATTTTTTGGCATTTCTAGAATGGCTTTTTGCTTCACGAAAAGAAAAGGGTTATCAAAACATCCCTTCCCTATACACCATATCAAACACAACCACAGGGCACTGGACGTAAAACAGACAGTTATCTGAGATTACTAGCAGTCTAGCACCGTGACAATTGAAGTTGAGACTCCTAAGCAAATCGGAAACAAAACAAAAAAGCAGTTTCCTTCGAATTTCTGGTCAAATATCATCGTTTTCAATAGCTTGTTTAAATATTGGTGCCAATTGCATGCTTTCTTATTGATATGTGAACAACTAGAAAGGTTAAGAGATGGGAAATCTTGAACAAATTCTACTCGGAAGAGAGATAAGGCTTGTGCAGTTTTTCGGATCCAAATCAATAAGCTTGTCTCGATATTGAATCGGTGAAATAACCTTGGACCATATAAAACTTGTACAACAATATTGAGAATTCAATCTCTCAAGGTTAATTTCTAGCCTTTGAAAAAATCTGGCATGGAAGGGCGCTCACAATTGCTGAGGCTGGCATATTTTAAATCGATAAGATTCTTGTTTCGTTTCTCCAGACAAAAAAAGGAATGCAAAGATCTCAAAGGTCAAAACAATTATTCATCCCAATGCAGATATCTCATCTCCTAAGAAAGGAAGTTGACGCCAGCCATGAGGAAGGTGCACTTTTCAGTTATTTTTAACTCCAGAGTTATAAATCCTGAGCAATCTAAGTTTGGATTTCCTTGCAAAGACTCTGGAATTTAATTTACTTTCAAAACTAATTTTTGAAATGTCCAACAACATCCCTTCAATGTCTTCATTTATCTAGTAAGTTGCAAGACTTCTTTCATTCTCGTCAAACGCTTTTCCCCTAGGATAGTTGGCAATCACTGTTCCAGGTAAGTGAATGTCTTCATTTTCAAGTAAATGGCAAGATGTTCGAGTATGGAATGATCAAGCTCAAATTAAGTATTCCTAAATGCTTAGCTGATTCAAAAATATAAGCTATCGATGTAATAAATTTCGAAGAAAAAAAAAAGTTAGTACCCGTCTTCTAAGACCATTCCTTCCATGTATGCAACTTCTTTAAGAGCCTTCCTCCACCCCTCCACCCTCTCCATCTGGTCCTTGAAACGTATCTGATGCTTAGCAAAAGCTTCACCATATCTCCCTGTTTGGGTCCCCACCTCAGATGGATCAACATCATAGAAAACTGGAAACACTATGTGCCCAACAGCTCTTCTACGTTCCATGATCATCGCTAGCTCGTCAAGACACCATCTCGAAGAAGCGTAGTCTTTAGAAAACACAATAATGGATAGTTTTGTTTCTTGAATTGCTTTCTTGATTTCTAAATCAATGTTCTCTCCTCTCCGGATCCCATCGTCGTCTCTGAAAGCGCGAATCTCTGCTCTACATAGAGCTGTGTAGAGATGGTCCGTAAAACTTCGACGGGTGTTTTCGCCTCTAAAGCTCAAGAACACTTCGTAATGCATTTTGGAGAGAAGAATGGATGAAAAATTTAATGTGAGGAAAACAGTGAAATGGGAAATCTTGGAATCGGTTGGTGAATTGATGACTTTTTAGACTCAAGTCAACGCAGTTGGAACTTTACTGGTTTATGGTGTTGATATGGCAGACCAAGAGAGACGAAGACCGAGAGGAGAATAAATTATCATGGACCATTGGTTTCTAAATTAAGGATCCATTCCCGGCCCAGAATCCTTTTAGAAGGAAAAAAAAGGACACATTTTAGGCCCATAAGTCTTGGTTTTATTTTGACATGATGGAAGGCCCCACTACTAATTTATCTTTGACAAAACCGAAGGCAAGGAGCAGCTAGGAACTACGGCTATTTGAAAAATATTCTCGTATCAGTTTCGGAGAAGTGTCAAATACAGCCTACTACGTATAAGATAAACACAACACAGCAACTTTACAAGTTAAGGAAATCACATTACTGTGTTCTGGCAAGACAGCATGTCTATGAATTTGTTTCTAAAGCCCGGATATACTTCACATTCACGAGCACGTTTGAATGGCCAAAAGGATCCATCCCCAATCAGTTTGGGATTGAAATTTTGTTCTTGTTGTTATATATGCTGTCTTTATTTCAATTTTTTTTCTTGATTGTACTGAGTTTTTGACCATATGATTAGATAGCCTTATTCAAGAGAAAACATTGAAGGGATGTGACGTACTAGAATCAAGAGAAAACAGAGTAGGGATGTGATGTACCTGTCTTGTAGAACCATCCCTGCCACATCTGCAGCTTCTCTAAGAGCTGCCCTCCATTCTTCCACCCTCCCCTTCTCACCCTGGAAGCTTTTCTCGTGTGTAGAAAACGCTTCGAAACATCTCCCTTCCTGGCTCCTGACTTCAGATGGATCCAAATGGTAAAATATGGGCAGCACAATGTGCCCAGTAGCTCTCCTGGCATCCATGATCATGACGAGCTCGTCGAGGCACCGTGTTGAAGAAGCATAGTCCTTGGAAAACACAATGACAGATATCTTCGATTCCTGTATTGCTTTTCTGGTTTCTGAGCCGGTATTTTCTCCTCTTCGAACGCCATCATCGTTTTTAAACGTGCGAAATCCTGCAATGGTGAGAGCTGAGTTGAGATGATCACTAAAATTCTTTCCTGTATCTTCATTGCTAAAGCTCAAGAACACAAGATCATTAGCCGTGCCAAAGAGAATAAGCATCAAGCGACGGATGAATGAGAAGAAACCCATAAGGTTGATGAATAGAATACGTGAAAGATCAAAAAGGAGGATAAGAAAATCGAATTCTGTTGTGGAATTTGCCACTGAAAAGGCAACGTTTGACTTTGGAGGATTAGCTTCAACTTCAAGTGTGTGAACCAGCAAAAGGTAGAAGAACTAAGCAAGAGAAAAACGACTGCAAAAATGGAAGGGAAAGTGTATGGCCGAAGTTCTCAGGAAGTTTCCTTTTCTTTATTTTTTATACTGGATATTCTGTCAGATGCTTTTTCTATTTTATTTTCCTTGGTTGGGTGGTGCCTAGCTGCCTGGTGCTCCATTCCATCAAGCAAGAGAAAAAAGAGGGCTGTAGAATGGAAGGGAAAGTCTTGAGCTGAAGGTCTCGGGAAGTTTCTCTCTCTCTTTTTTTTTATTACTTTCTTTGACTTTGGAGGGTTATTGTATTGCATGATTTTTTTTTTAATTTTTTTTTAATATATTAAAATAATTAAAAAATATTAATTTAATATATTTTCAAGCAAAATAAATTTTTAAAATATAATCAAATACAGTTATAAGCACAAAAATAAATGATAATATACTTTTATCTGAAAACAAACTAAGAATTAAATGGTTGAGAAAATCTATGCGATTAAACTTATTTAAAATTATTTTTGCAAAATCTTTTTTTTAAAAAAAATTGTTTTATTATTTAATCAGGGAATTCTTTCTTTTAACCAAAAAAAAAAGATAATAATATTTTTCAATTATAAAAAAAAATATATAGTTGCATATTAAATATCTAATACCATTTTTATCTTCAACAATTTTTTTAAGAGCATCACACTTTCGGTTGCCTAGTCTATGGAACAAGCTTGGTTGTATGTGATCTACGCTTGGTTGCGGTAACTTGGGCTAGTTTGGGCTCTCTGTGTGGCTTCGCTTGGTTTTATTGCTCAACATCCAGCCCGAAATCCGTTGTGTTCAAGTTAAATAAAGTTGAGGTTGAGCCCTTTTACGAATGATATACATTTCCTCAAGCAATTAAATAATGTATGCTTTTGAAATATTTAGAAAATAGGTACTTCCTGTTATTAGTAGTTCTTTCCATTCACATAAAAAAAAAATTATAATACCGTGGCATTTGGTTACTGTCAGAGAAATTAAAGAAACAGATGGTCTTAAATATGTTTGATTTAAAGAACATAGATAATAAATATATTATGAAATAATTTAAAAATAATTTTTTGTATTTTTCAAATAAAAGATACATGGAGATATATCTTTAAAGATAATATTATTTATTCTTAAAATACCACTAGAAAAAACTTTTAATTCTAAAATGATCCAACTAAAATATATAATAATAAAAAATAATTATTGTTATAATTTTAAAATTTGACCTAGTGGTTGAATCAGGTCATGAATCGAGAAGATCAACCTAGAATAATCCTAATATTTTAAAACAAAGGATCAGAACGATGTCATTTTGACCAAATATTTTTTTTCAAAATAAAGTCAAGGGTTTTTTACTTGGGTTTATCTCGAGTCATAGGTCAACTTGAGTTTTAACCCGATCAAGTTGGGTTAACCTTTCCTCTATTTTTTTTTTAAATTCATACTGGTTTAGGCTTTGGGTCAGCCGAGTCCTAGTTCAACACACTGAGCCAATCTAAGTTATATAACTAAAGTTATTATTCTATTATTAATTTCAACTTTCAATATAAACTAAAAAAATTATAATACTATCTAATTATTTTTTAAAAATATGTAATTTGACAATAATACATATTAAAAATAAAATAGAGTTTTTATATTTTATTATGTCTTGTTTACAATCAACAAAATAAGATATAAAGGTAGTCTTGTATGCTACTATCAAATATAATTTTATCTTTATCTCTTATTCTATCTTCTTTCCTCTATTATCATTGTCTCTATCTTTTTTGTTCCGGGACAATAATCAAACACTAACCTATTATCTTCTATATCTTAGTAGTAGTGTTGTCAATTCTTTGAATAAAACTTTTAATATTAACTTCCTACATATTATAAATCATCTAACCCTAGCTTTACTTCTCAATGTCTAAATTGTAGTAGTATTTGATTACTGTCTCAAAATAGAAAAGATGGAGATAGTGGATAAATGCGACATATTTTTATGTATTTTTTGTTTTGAAAGTATATAATTTATTTCAAAATTATCTTAGAGTAGATTTATTTTTATTTTTATTCATGTTTTTTCAATTAAATATATTTTTTATCTTTTCTGTTATAAAACACTAACTAAATAAAATGAAAAAAACATATCCTCGTATCTATACAATTTGGATCCATTTTATTTCTAAATACCTGATTAGCACAATTTGTTTTTTGGGATTTACAAGATAAATATAGCAGCCATTATAAAATTGGTCATCAGACAATAATTCCCTGGTCAACTTGGAATTCTAGTTAATTAAAAAAATATGATTTGAAAAATATAATTTATGTAGAAGAAAGCATTTATTTCACCTCACGGAGATATTTTCAAAAAATACCACTCACAAATCACATTCTCTCACTAACACCATATACCGTATCTGTATATCATAAGATAGCTCTAGCATGCTTCAAAGTAAAAATATATTGTAACTCATAGCTTTGAGTTTGTTCGGGTTAGTCACTCGGATCTATTTAAGGTCTATTCTGATATGTACTTCATAAATTTAGCAGTCAAAGACACTAGTAATAAGGAGAGAACCTGTTGTGATGTACTAGGTACATGCTTTTTGTAATTTGCAGGTAAGTTTTTCCTTAACGTATGGAGGCTCATTAAATGCCAGCTTGATCTTATGTTGGCAATGGCAGTCTCACGGTTGGATTTTGATGCCCTTTTTAAGTTATTTTGTTTTGCAAGAAGGAAATACAGTTTCTGATTCAAGAGCTTGGCAGGCAGAGGACGGGGAAGGTTGCTGCTATTTTTGGTTTGTTTTGAAATAAATTTGGGAATGCTTAGTTGGGAAAACGTTACCACTAAGTTGTACTGATATGATGGAAATGAACATCTGTTCTGTTCCTCCTGAGTTTTCTACCAGTCCAAAAACAATAAGGTTGTAGCTGGAGATTCTACTCTACAAAATAATGTTACCATTGCAGAGATTATAGAATCCTTTGAAAAGGAATAGACAAGATGGAAATGTTGACAACGCATCAAGTCAATCTCAGAGTTATTTGCCTACTATTACTGGCAATAATAAAGCCATTCCAAATCAGTTTGAGATCATATCCGAAGCGGCCATTGAATTTAATTTAAGAAATGGCAGATAAGAGAGAAGGCTTCCATTTAGGATCCTCCCTTTGAATAATCTCAATTTGAAGTTTTTAATATCTTTCAAATTACTTTGCATTAAACCAACCGAGTAAAGATTATTTTAAGTTAAACCATATGATGCGCAGAGCTGGTCCAAGTTGAACAATATATTACTCGAGTTCAGATACAATAGAAAAGATTTGGATCGGATATTACAATATCGAATTCACCGCAGAGGTATACATTTTTTTCTATTTTAACCAGAGGTATTGCATAATTTGTATGAGAAGAAAAGGGAAGGTGAAATGTTCGAGTATATTGCACATTAATAATTGATATAGTTGAATACAGTCCTATTGCAAAAGTTTCTTGTAAAGAAAGATGAAGAGTAGTGAACCATACAATAGAAGGATGTGGGGGTCTTAGTTGGCTATATAGAGTGATGTGATCACTCATAACCAGAGGAAGTGGTTGCTTATGTTCACTGGTATGATTCAACATTTTCAAGCATTACTTGAATCAATGAAGAAGAGGAAGTAATCGATTTCTTAATTGCAACTAATTATTGAATTCATTTTTGGCATTTTCTATAGGAGCATCTGCTTAAGCCTTGTTCGAGCCCTTACTCTCAAGAATGCATGTAGCTTGCACGCTATCTATTCCTTACCATCATCCAATTAAGCCTTAATGTATTTTCTCAGATTGGTGGCGCGATTAATTTACTAGCATGTTTCTATTAGTTAGCTGCGTCGATTAATGATGTTGGTTGTGTATCTAAGTCTAATGATGTTGCTATTCAGGATTTCTGGTATTAGAGCTTGCATGCGGTCTAATTCAACTTCATATACCCTTTAGATGCATGTTAGTCAATTACAGATTATTCAGCTAAGATGATTGAGTTGCAATTTACTGTATATCATGTTGTGGTCATGTTTGAAATTCAAGAGCTAGCCTGAGATGCTTGGCCTTAACAATTCCAGGAATGCATGAAACCTTGTCTCTCTAATCGTTAGTGAATGAAAAATGGTTCTGTTTTCTTATGAACAAAGTATTTGTGGATTGTTGGTGGCAAATTTGTAAAGATATCATATACCATTTATCGAAGAAAAAAGTTGGGATTCTATTTATGGATTTATGCTTTTAACCCATTAAAAATGGGTTAATGGCATGTTTTGCCTCAGAATTCTTTTTTGTCCTTGCACCAGATTTTATTTTATTTTGAAGGTTTGGTATGCCTTTTCCTTGCAGTACACGAATACATGTGGAGTTTGAGTGATAGTTAAAAGCAGGAAGACATGACAGGGGAGCTGCCATGTCGCCTTGGAAGAAGAGAATATAGATGTAACACTGCAAAAGGATGAACTGCAGTAAAAACAAATTTCATAGTGGAATAAGATGAAAAAAGTTGGGTTAATCCATAGCGAAAAAGAGAGAACAATAGGAGCGAGGAAGCACCTTATAAACATAACGAAAAGCTATAAAACCTCCAGAAATTTCAAGGACTTGATATGAATAACTTGGATCCATTCAAGTCACGAATATCTACAAGAGCAATCACCACAAGCACTTTTTAACAATGAAGAAAATATTAGTAAAATGAAATGATTTTTTCTACACTCTAAATCATTAACTTTCCAGGTTTCACTTCTTTTCCTCACACACAAATCATATTTCTTGTAGTGAGAATTTGGATTCTTTTTATCAGATTTCTTGCATTTCTCGTTTTTAAGAAAAATGTTTCTATAGGTTGGGTTTCATAACAGGTGGTTGGTATCTCTGTATCTTTCCAAGATGCCAATACTGTTTATAGCTTCGTTGATGGCTTATCCATGCACGATGAAAGATTTTTTGTGAATGGATTTTGTATCTGTGTACACAGGCTTCTTGCATTGCCTTCAATCTCTTGCAGTAAAACCTGTTGAAACTTGAAGAATGTTATTTGTTTCTCATATCATTGCAAGGGGGATTTGCTGCAATTGTTCTCTATGGAACTTCATTGATTGATAATCCAACATTATGCTTTTTTTCAGATTTTTGATAGTAAGCTTTCTTGGAAAAGATCTTTATATGTGTTTATCAGCTGAAATGTTTTTCTTTTGTGTAAATTTCTTGTTTCGAAGATGCATTGCTTAGCTCTCATTTTGTTGATAATAAGCCAACTGTTCCCAAGATCAATCATGCCATTGAAGCTGCAGGGATCACAAATGTTGTGAGCAAGTGGTTTCCAGTGTGGAGATTTGATATGCAATCTTTTAATATTGATAATTGTTCTTCTCTCACTCTGTACCATGTTATGTTTAGCACAAACCAATATGCAGAGATGGTGAGAAACCATGAAGCAACATTTTATCATACTTGAAGGGACAGAGTTGATAATTTCTAACAGGAAAAGTGCATCAATGCTTGAAGTTGAATTGGACATGATGATAATAGAAATTATTGTTGCATATGCTAAAACAAAATGGGATTTCACTGTTCAGTTCATATACAGTGAAATCCCATTTTGTTTTAGTATATGAACAGTGTGAAACCCATTTTGTTTCTTGCATTCTCGTCATTGAAATTTTTTAATCCCAATTTCACCCTCTCAAGAAAATAATTGGAGCAAATGACACCATCTAAAACCAAAAAAAATAAAATGCATGGACCTAGACTATAAGGTCCTAGCAGTATACTGAACTCATTTTTTAACTTTTAATTAATGCTTCTATTTAAATTTTAATGAATACTTTATCTCTTATTTTTTTTAAAATTGTTTGGTTAACCTTTTTCATATTTTTAACAGTTTTTTTAAAAAATATTTATAATGCTTTAAGGAGATAATTGTAATTTTTTTTTCATTTTATAGTTTATATAAATAAATTATATTTATGTGATGTATTTTTTTTAAAAAAAATTATCCTTAACTGCTAGAATCAACTTTTAATATATAATAAATAAAAATATATAAAATACAAAGGACAATCAGGGTTAAATATTTATATCTGTATTTAATTTTTACTCTACTAGAATTATCAGCTTTTCACTTTAATATTTAATTAACTTTAATAATTATTTTTTATTTGTTGGTTCATATATTTTTTTAATTTATTTTATTAAACACAAACAATATATTTTCATTTCTATGTTAGAAAATCATGACACCCGAAAATACACACCTTTTCAAGCATTGAAAATTAACTTATAATCCTAATCATGACTTTTACATTAATTAATCTTTGATTGCACATCTTATGTTATGAATTTTTTTCTATTGTTGTATGCGCGGTATTTATAAAATCAATGGTAAGTTTGTTGATTAAAAAAGCTTGTTTTTTCATTGATATACTTTTTTTCAGTTTTAAGATTCATACTTCGAAAAACTTTTTTCTTTTGTATTGTTATTCTCAAGTGTTAAAAAACAAATTAAAAATTTAGCAAGAATATAATTGAGAAGAACCCTAAGCATGCACTTACTTGTAGCAGTCATATGTCAAAAGATCACTTAGACTTTGATTATGCATCTCATCATCTCATTTTGAGCTCAAAATTCTTGAAAAAGTTAACTGTCATAAGGATCGATCCACAGATACAAATTGTCAAAAAAAACAAAAAGGAGAGAGAGAAGCATTCATTGAAGTACAATCCTTTAATTAATTCATCCATCTATGCTTTGACAAAGTCGGTGCGCTGTGGGACCTTTCTTTTCAGCCTTTCGTTCTCATCAGCCGACAGGTATCCACGTGCTTAGTTCCTATTGATTCACACTTCTGCTTTACCCCCACCGCCCCTCCTCTCTTTTTATTTTTTTTTGTCTCCTCTCTTTTTTCTGTAGTACAACTACAGAAAAAAGAGAGGAGGTCAAAAAAATAAAAAGAGAGAGGAGGTCTGAAAGAAAGACCTCCACTCTCGTAAAAGACAAAGAAAATATGAAGGTGGGCGGAGGGCCGACGACAGTGGTAACGAGGACGGAGGGGCGTGAGGCAGTGAGAAGTTGAGTTTATCTGCGATCTCTTTAACAATCGACTCTATGAACTTTGACTCATACCTGCAAACACACATTCATACAAATTAAATCACGGATTAATTTCCTAATTCCTCATCAGATCAACATACAAGAAGAAGAAGAAGAAGAAGAAGAAGAAGAGACATACTACAAAAAAATTCAGCTTGGAATACATCGATGCAAATGGGTGGATGCTGAATTGACAAATTAAGAAACACGACCAAATTAACTTGTACAAAATCCAAGTCTCAAGGTTTCTTCTATACTCTGCAGGTCTAGAATTATTACGGTTGACCTTTTTAAACTGCCAAGATTCTGGTCTCCTTGCCAGACTTGCTTAACCTTGCTAGATGATAGCTCAAGTTCAGGCTCAAAAAGGGTTCCGATCAAAATTTAATTACAAGGCAAACATCTCAGAGATATCCATCCCTATGTCTAACCTTTTAACATGATGATCAAGGCAGCTCGAACCAAGAACAAATCAAATTGTGAACAAATTAAGTTCTTCAGAGAATGCTTTGTAGATAGCCCGAGTGATAAAAAGATGACCTACGTTTCCATGAATCATCTTTTTTTAACTAAATACAGGGTAAACAAAAATGAGAGTTCATGGATGCTGTCGTGGGGGATTTAAAGGCGTTCTCTAGCTTGAAACTTGAAAGTCATTTTTTAGCTGTTGTTTCAGTTTGTTCTAGTTTAATCGCTGTCCTTGTGCCAACTTAACCAGACTATATATGATGATGATTAAATGTCCAGCATGAGGTGATACCATCAGAAATTTTCAATGCACAATCCTAAGAGCAGGATTGAAATGTGCTTGGTCGGTCTTTTCAAAAAGAACATGAAAAACAAAAATAATTACATTTGAATTGAGGCTGGTTAACGAACCAGCCCTTGTTTATCATCCTCAGATCCCGTTATTGTTTAAATAACTTGTAAGCTGAATGGCCATGATAGTTAAATATGGATAAACGAGTCATACAATATCAGTAATTTAGAGATGCTGAAGCAAGCAAGAAGAATTCCATGCATGTGTTTCGAATATGCCTAATGAATGGAGATACAATACTGCAGTAGCAATTGATTCACTGGCTCATCGCTACTTCAAATGGCTTAGGAGAGAGAGTTCTACATCGACCAGTGCACTTGTGCAGAACACCTTTTTTTTCTTTCTTTGAAAAAGACACAGAAACGCTAGTGATTAAAGCTTCAGTAATGAAATCAAGGCAGAGTTAGGTTTCTTTCGTTTATTTTTTGGCATTTCTAGAATGTCTTCAATGTTTTTGCTTCACGAAAAGAAAAGGGTTATCAAAACACCCTTTCTCTATCCGTCATACCAAACACAGCCACAGGTTCTGGACATAAAACAGACAGTTAACTAAGATTACTAGCAGTCTAGCACCATGGCAATTGAAGTTAAGGCATCGTTTTGATCAATATGTTGGTACCAACTGCATGCTGTTTATTGACATTTGAACAACTAGAAAGGTTAAGAGATGGGAAATCTTTAACAAAATCTACTCGGAAGAGAGATAAGGCATGTGCAGTTTCTTGGATCCAAATCAATAAGCTTGTCCCGATATTGAATCGGTGAAGTAACCTTGACCATATTAAACTTGTACAACAAAATTGAAGATTCAATCTCTCAAGGTTAATTTCTAGCGTTTGAGAAAATCTGGCATGGAAAGGGTCTCACAATTGCTAAGGCTGGCGTATTTTAAATCGATAAGATTCTTGTTTCGTTTCTAGATAATAGCTAGTTTAAATTTCTCCAGACAAAAACTGGAATGCAAACATCTCAGGTCAAAACAATTATTCATCCCAACGCAGATATCTCATCTCCTAAGAAAGGAAGTTGACGCCA
Source organism: Populus trichocarpa (assembly GCF_000002775.5). Taxonomy (NCBI): domain Eukaryota; kingdom Viridiplantae; phylum Streptophyta; class Magnoliopsida; order Malpighiales; family Salicaceae; genus Populus; species Populus trichocarpa. The sequence continues at coordinate 342,252 of NC_037289.2, read as the reverse complement.
GCCATGAGGAAGGTGCACTTTACACTTATTTTTAACTCCAGAATTATAAATCTTGAGCAATCTAAGTTTGGATTTCCTTGCAAAGACTCTGCAATTTAATTTACTTTCAAAACTAATTTTTGAAATGTCCAACAACATCCCTTCAATGTCTTCATTTCTCTAGCAAGTTGCAAGATTTCTTTCATTCTCGTCAAACTCTTTTCCCCTGGGATAGTTGGCTACATTAGTCTCGTGCAATCACGATTCCAGGTAATTGAATGTCTTCTCACATGTTAACTAGCACGAAAAAAAACCCCCTAGCTATGTGGCTCAACAGTGATGTTCAAGTATGGAATGATCAAGGTCAAATTAAGTATTCCTAAATGCTTAGCTGATTCAAAAATATAAGCTATCGATGTAATAAATTTTTAAGGAAAAAAGAAGAAATTAAAGTCTTTAAGAAATTGGAAAGTGAAATTCAATTACTCTAATATAATTGTTCTACGTTTAACCTTTACCATTCATGTATGTATAAAAACCTTCAGTTTTTTAATTTGTTCCCTACAAATGGAATTCTTCCTGTTCGAATTAGCGATGTTAATTGTTCTGTTAAAAAAGAAAAAAAGCTCTCTAAGCCTGTATTCTCTGGACTTTGATGAACACGTAACAGCTTGGAAAGGAATTAGTTATATACCTGTCTTGTTTCCGCTCCTTTCCTTTCAGGTCTGCAGCTTCTTTAAGAGCGGCCCTCCAACTTTCCACTCTAGCCATCTCCTTATGGAAGCTTTTTTCGTGTTTAGCAAATGCTTCTTCAAACAACCCTTTCTGTTCCCAGACCTCCGACGGATCAGCGTTGTAAAAAACGGGAAGCACAACGAGCCCAGTTGTTCTCCTAGCATCCATGATGACCCCAAGCTGGTCCAGGCACTTTGTTGAAGAAGCATAGTCTTTAGAAAACACAACAACCGATATCCTGGATTCCTGTATCGCTCTCTTGACATCAGACTTTTGTCCTGTGTAAATTCCACCATCATCTCTAAAAGTGCGAATCCCAGCATAATTGAGGTCTTTGTAGAGATGATCGGCAAAATTCTTGCCAATTTCTTGGTGGTTAAAACTCAAGAAAACATCATTAGCCTTTCCAGAAAGGAAAAGCATCAAGAGAATGATAACTGGGAACAAACCCATTGGACTGGTTGGTGAATTCATGATGCCGAAACTAGAAGGATGGAAGTTTCCGATGGGAATGGAGTGAAACGGCAACGCTGGGAGGATTTTCAGGGCGTGATCCGTCAGACTGCTGGTAACTGGAAGTGGAAGAACGAGAAAGGAGAAAGGGTTTTTTTCGAACAGTTAAGGAAGTTTCGTTTCCTACGTCAAATTAGTACCCACATGGCCCAGATTTGATATGTTTGGTCCAATTAATATTGATTTAGAATTGGGTTTCTTTTGAAGAAGCAGGGCCTGTAGACCATCAAACGGAAAATCAAAACCTAGATCAACAGTCACTTTTTTTAGTCGAAATATTTTTTTAATACTACTGTATATCTATTATAGTTATAGTATAAACTAAAAGCAGTGATTTTATATTTTGTCACTTTAGATCTCAATGGTGATTTAAAAAAAAAAATTCAATTTAGTGTTTCAATTTTTTTTACCACTAAACCCTTTTTAGCCCCAATTAATAACCAATTGCATATTATTTTGGGAGATAGCATTGAATTGAGAAATAGAGAACTAAAATGAAAAATAGATGATAGCTTTAAATTTTTTTTGAGAAATTCATTTAATCCCTTATATTTTTAGCTATTAATTAACTAGTCCCTTTAAATTTTAAAAATTCAATTTTAGTTTAAAACTTCAATTTCCTCCTTTTTTTTCAGTTATTTTTTTATGGAGAACAGAGGGGCTCGCAAGATTCCGACGCAGAGCGAGAAAGTTGTCAATGGTGATAATTTCGACTACCAAAATAATTGATTTTCTTGTATCAAATGGTTCCATATAAGAACAGAAGTTCAGATTGAGTGTTATTTTAACTTAAAATATCTGAGCTCAAAAATATTTTTTTGCAGAGGAGAGAAGCTTGCAAGATTCCGATGCAGAGCGAAAAAGTTGTCAATGGTGATGATTTTAACTACCAAAATAATTGATTTTTGTATCAAATGATTCCAGGAGTTCAAACTGAGTGTGTGTGTTTTTTTTTTAACCTTGAAAGCACCTAAAAAATATTTGAGCTCAGAAATATATATTTTTTATTTCAGGTTGATTTTGGATTTTATAGCAACGTTTAGTGTTTTTTGAAACCATAAATTAGTTTAACAGGGTTTCTAAAAGGTTCTGAGAGTGTTACATAGGTGTTTTGTGTTAAAAAAATGATGAAAATGGGTTTCGAGATCAAACAAATAGAAACACTATTTTTCTAGTATATCACAATGGTCAAAATCTGAGTTTCAAACAAAGCATCGTTTTTTTTTAAAAAAAAAAGGGTTAAATGACATGTCACTTGCCGCATTAACTTAAAAAAAATAAATTAAAGGCTAGTGCTAGTGTGTCCGACCTTGCAGGCCCACGCACAGGCCCTTTCTTGATGTGTCAAACACATGGCTCGGCTTCCCAAGCCCTGCAGTACTTAGCTTCATTTTTTTATAATACTTTTTTATTTGCTTTTTAAATAATTTTTAAATTTATTTTGGATTTACATTTGATATCAAAAAAGAAAATAAGAAAAAAAAATATCAACCCCAGTTAACTTTTCAAGTACATAACCCGAGTTCTCTGATTAAAAACACTATACAAAAAAGAATTATGAAGCTCAATCCCTTGTAAATGAAACGTTAAATGATGAAATCAAAAAAAAAATTACACAAATTTTTTTAAAAAAATAGCAATTAAAAAAATAAGGGTTAAGATGAAAATTAAAAAATAAATTAAAGGGCAACAACAATTTATCCATTTGAAAGTTAAATTGAAAAGAATAAAAATATTAACAAAAGAAAAAAAATCAAAAGAATGAAAATCGAAATAGAAAAAAAAATGCATTATCAACTTAAATTGAATGGTGAAATTAAAAACAATAAAAGGGTCGAGAAAAAAATCACAAATCCAAAGAATAAAAATCAAATTGAAAACATCAATACATGATAAAAAAAAATAAACATGTAAAATTCTTCAACATGTTTTTTACATAAAAAAATGTCTAAATATAAATCGAGAAACTTATGCACATATTGAATTAAATAAATCAAGAATCGTTGTGTAAATAAATGATACAAAAGTCATTAACAATAAATAAAAATAAAATTGAAAAATCAAGACAAATATATTTAACGAGTTATTTACATGGTTGTGTTTGATGAATTTATTTATTAAAATCAATTTGTAATAGAAATCAACACACATAAAATTTATTGAATAAAATAAAAAAAATAAATATTATGCAAGGCTGTACATTAAAATATTATAAAAATAAATATTTTTCATTTTTAAAACAAATTTAAAAATAAAATATTAAAAAAAATTACATTATCAACCCCTTTAAAAATTAAACACATCCAATATAATTAAAAAATAATTTCTATTTAAAAAAAGGCTATATAAAAAAAGAAAATAAAAGTAAAACACAAATTTAAAAAATCATTTTAAAAATTTTTTTAATTAAAAAACAAAATTAAAAACAAAACAATCAAGACGTTGATGGGCTTAGTAAGCAACAAGCCAAGTATCCGGCCCATGAAAAAAGGGCCCAACATAGACCTACAAGGTTAGGCCCTGAGCGCAACTCTTAATTTTTTTTTATGTGAATGAGGTGGATGACAAGCCCACATACACGAGTCTTTATTCTTTTTAAGTTAACGGAGCGAATGAGTTTTTGTTGAAAAAAATAGACAACATATCATCTAAAATTCCCTAATGATTCAAAAAAAAAAGTTGTTGTTTTCTCCTTCTAAAAACCTATTTTCAACTTATTTTTTTATCTAAAACACCTAGAAAACAATCTAAAAATCTTATCAAACTAATCTTTGACCTTCAAAAAAAGTAGAAAACCACTTCAAAAACCAAAATTAATCTGATACTAAAAATCTTATCAAGCTTAAATTTTTTATATATATTTTTAAGTAAAAAAAAACACATAATTTGAACACATAAAACCATTTTGCGCTTTTAAAATTAAAATTCTTTTCCCGGCCAGAATCTTTTTTTACCCGTTTGAGGCCGGTAATTTTTATTTTGACACTATAGAAGGCCCAACTACTAATTTCTCCATGAGATACCGACAAAACAAAAGGGAAAGAGAAGCTATGCCTAGGAATTACCAATACCAAAGCCTGTACGGCCTATGATCCGTCCTGAGATGGGTAGATCTTGTGGATACTTGTCAAATACAAGCATCAGATTGCTCCTGTAGTTTGGGATTGAGTTTTTGGTCTCAAGCTTTCTTTATTTCAATTTTTTCTAGGCTGATTGTGTTCATCCTTTGGTGCTAACCTGTAGGGAGCTTTTGACCAATGATTAGATTGTCTAATTCAGAATGCTTAAGAACTAGGATTGCTCCTGAAAATAAATTGCTCTGTCCTTGCCTGCTTAAAAGTTTATTACCTAAAAAGAACGTCTTCCTTAACTTGTGTTGCCTAGGTATTACTAGAATCAGGAGGAAACAGGAATATGACGAACCAGTTCTGTAGAACCATCCCTGCCATCTGCAGCTTCTCTAAGAGCTGCCCTTCACTCTTCCACCCTCTCCATCTCAACCTGGAAGCCTTGCTCGTGTGACGAAAACGCTTCATGATATCTCCCTTCCTGGTTCCTAACTTCAGATGGAACCAAATGGTAAAATATGGGCAGCAAAATGTGCCCTCCAAGCATCCATGATCATTACAATTTAGTCTGTTTTGAGCTTTTGTTTCAGTTAGTTCTAGTTTTATGGCTGTCCTTATGCAACTTCACCAGCTTAGCTTATATATACGATAAATAAATGGCCAGCATGAGGTGATACCATGATTTCTAGCAGTGGTGTTTGCGATGGATATACCATCAGAATGTTTAAGTAATCCTAATGGTAGGATTGAATGTATTTGGTCGGCTTTTTCGAAAAAGCATGAAAAACAAAAATAATTGCATTTGACTTGAGGCTAATCTAACAAACCAGCCCTTGTTTATCGTCCTCAGTTCCAGTTTCTGTTTAAATAACTTTTAAGTTAGATGGTGGTGTTATTAAGTTATGGATAAACATGTCACACAATTATCAATAATTTAGAGAAAATGAAGCAAGCAAGAAGAATTCTATGGATGTGTTTGGAAGATGCCTAATGAATGGAGAGACAATACTACAATAGTAATTGATACACTAGCTCATCCCTACTTCAATTGGATTAGGAAAGAGTTCTACAATGACTAGTGCACGTATGCAGACTACTTTATCTTTTTTATCTTTTTTTTGAAAGAGACAACGCTGTTTGTGATTATAGTTTCAATAAAGAAATCAAGGCAGAGTTAGGTTTCAGTAATGAGATTACTAGCAGTCTAGCACCATGACTATTGAAGTTAAGGCTTGTAAGCAAATCGGAAAGATAACAAAATTGCAGTTTCCTAAAATTTCTTATCAAATATCATAAAGTGGGAGAGTTAAGTGGAGGTGGGATGGATGTTCCCCCATTTCCACTATAAAATAGAGGTTGTGTGAGGGCCAAAAGAAAGCAGTAAAATGTAGCAGCTTGCAGTAGCAAGCGCAGAGGGATAAGAGAAATGTAAGGCAATTACGAAGAGAGGGAGTTGAGTGAGGAGTTCCTCCTCCTTCATTGTTGTAGATTGTATTTTTCTCTCTATATAATGAAATTGGCTGCTCCATGGACATAGGCAAATTGCCAAGCCACGTTAAATTGTTTTGTTGTGTGTTTGGGCATCAATCACCGATCCTAACATTTTCAATAGCTTGATTATATATTGGTCCCAATTGCATGCTTTCTTATTGATATTTTAACAACTAGAAAGGTTAAGAGATAAGAAGTCTTGAACAACTTCCACTCGTAAGAGAGATAAGAAACTTGTACAAAATTGGAAATTCAATCTCTCAAGGTTTCTATCCTTTGAAAAATCTGGTATTTGAAAGGTGCTCACAGTTGCTAAGGTTACATATTTCACACACTTTACAGTGATTTTTAACTCCAGAATAATAAATTTTGAGCGATCTAAGTTTGCACTTCCTTACAAAGACTCCAGAGCTTAAATTAATCTCAGAACTAATCTTTGAAATGTCCAAGAATATCCCTTCAATGTCTTCATTTCTCTAGTAAAATGCAAGATTTCTTTCATTCTGGTCGAACTCTTTTCCCTAGGATAGTTGGCTGTGTTAGTCTCGTGAAGCCATGGTTCCAAGTAATTGAATGTCTTTTCACATGTTGATTAGCAAGAAAAAACAACACCCTAGCTATGTGGCTCAACATGCGTCATATTTCAATGATGTTAAGCATTCTCCTAGAGCCTAAAATTGAAAATCTTAGCCATGTTTGAGTATCGAACGATCGAAGTCAAATTACGCATTCCTAAATGCTCAGCTGATTCAAAAATATAAGCTATCAATGAAACAAATTTCGAAGAAATTAAAAAAGAAGAGGTTAGTACCTGTCTTCCAGAACCATCCTTTCCATGTTTGCAGCTTCCTTAAGAGCCCTTCTCCATCCCTCCACCCTCTCCATCTGATACTTGAAGCGTATTTCAAGCTTAGCAAATTCTTCACCAAATTGCCCTGTTTGGTTCCCCACCTCAGATGGATCAACATCGTAGAAAACTGGGAACACTAAGTGCCCAACAGTTCTTCTACGTTCCATGATCATCAAGAGTTCATCAAGACACCATCTTGAAGAAGAGTAGTTTTTAGAAAACACAATAATAGATGATTTTGATTCTTGAATTGCTTTCTGGATTTCTAACTCAATGTTCTCTCCTATCCGGATCTCATCGTCGTCTCTGAAAGTGGGAATCCCTGCTCTAGTTAAAGCTTTGTAGAGGTGGTCGGTGAAATGTTGGCGTGTATCTCCACCTCTAAAACTCAAGAAGACATCGTAAGTAGTTAGCCCTGGGCCTCTGAACGAGGGGTCACACGTCCGGGGTGTCAAAGTAGCCCCAGGAATTAAGGAGAGAAAAAACAAGATTAGGGTCACTGGGTTGAAAGCCATGGGTTTGATGAAGAGAGGCAAAGATTTTTGAGTTGGATGGATGAAGATCTATCTTGATTCTTTGGGAGAAGATAGAATCGAAGCGGCAACGTTTCAGAGGGTTTTCCGGCGGAAGGAGGAAGAAATTCCAAAGGTTCTCTTTAGAAACTAGAACTGTTTTCTGCCTGCGTTCTGTCTCTCCGGTGCAGAGTGAATTAACTGTTTACTTTTGAACAGTACAGAGTGAATTATAATTCACTATGCAAACAAAGTTTTTAGTTCACTTTGCACTGTTGCAACAGTGCAAAGTGAACTAAAAACTCCCTTTGCACAGTTAGATTTATCCGTTGTTAATGGTTGGATCAGGTCAGCTTCAATTTAAATATATTATTCTGGGTTTCATCTAGTAAAAAAATTAATTTTTTTTTAATTTTTAATTATTTTATTTAAAAAAAATATTTAATATCATTCAATACACAACATCAATTAAAAAGATTGCATGATGGTCTACCATTTATAGAATTTGATCGTAATTTCAATTTTGTTCCTGATGATATTTTATCTAATTTTGTTGCACACTCAAAAAAATTATGGAAACTGTAGTCCTTGTCGGATAAATTTATATAAAATATTATTTATTTCATAATGTAATAGCAGTAGTTAAATCTACAATATTTAAATTAAAAATCATCAATATTAATATATATCTTTTTTAGTTATTTTATAACCTCAAATTGAAAATCATTCTTAACAAAACACATTAAACTACTTTTTATTCAACCTCAATTTTAACCGAATATATATAAATATCAAACAAACCTCAATTAAAAATATTTTTATTTTTTCATATCATAACCATAAAAGCTACCATTTTATTAAATACACTTTGCCTTACCATATCAAATTACTACAAGTACATGAGCCAAAAGTTTTATGGAGAATTACTTTTCAATCCTCGTACTTTCCTATTTCTTTCTTTACTGTCACTATAGGTTTTGTAATTTCCATTTTAGTCTAAAAATTTATTTTCTTGATATTTCAGTTCTCAAGAGAAGAGAGTCTTTGGATCTCAATAGAAAAAAAAGAAAATCATTAGTTAATATTAATTTTATTCATGAAAAAAATTAATTTTAATATCAATGAGATTTATTAAATAAAAAAAGTTTAACAATGATTGTTTCAAATCTTAATCTTAACTAGAAAAACAAATCGAAGTCGAGAGGGATTGGTTTTGCATTTTTGAACCGTTTTGGATGGCTTTTAGGTTGATAAATGGGTTTTTTTTAGGTTTTAAAAGGTATGTATTAAATGTTTTTAAATGAAAATAAGTTTTTAAACCAGAAAAAAAAATTAAACTTGAATTTTCAATTATCACATTAATAGCTGGATTTTGGATAGGTAGACAACACAACATATGCTTCTTTCTTCTTTTTTCAATAAAACAATGTTTTACTTTAAAAAATAAAATGGGTGTAAATTAATAGTTTGTGAGAATTATAAAAATTAAATGATAAATCACTATTATGTCATTATTGATTCAAAAAATGAAACTTTGCCCGATTGTTTTTTGTATATCATATTATGATATTAATGAAGAATTAATATTATTTTGTTTCAACATGTGCGCTTGGTCTAGTATGTTCAATTTCAATCTTTAATATTAAATTTTTGTTTTTTATTTAATTTTAAATTGGTCTTTTTATTTTATTTATCATATAATTAAATTTTAAAAAATAGATTCTATAACTTGAATCATAAGTTGAATTGATTAAATTGAATTGAATTCAATTGATTTAATCTCAATTTTTTAAAAAATTATCTGTTAAAAGAAAAGTTTTGGTCCGGGAAGTAGCTTTGTATTGACCTAAATTTTCTTTATGAAAAAATTACTACATACCTTCTATTTTTTTAGCACATAAACACTTTCCAACCAATTTTTCATAAATTATATATTTACACGCCCGATAACTTAAAATAATTATGAAAAGATGACGCAGAAACACAGTTATTCTCTTCTCCCTCTGACCAAAATCAATTTCCCTTATCTCTCAAGATTTCCCAAATTCCTTAAATTTTTAGGATTTTCAATCTGATGCAGTTAATTCCTCACGTTTCCTGTTCTAACTTAATTATGTTTGGGGGAACAGTAGTTGTCTAGCTGATTGAGTAGGGGAAGATAGAAGTGGAAGCAAGGAAAAAGGCAAAAGGGTGTTGTCCTTTTGTCCTTCTATTCTTATTTCCTTTATGAATTATGTTCTTTTCTAAAAACTTGTATGGATCATATTTTTAAGGTATATACCCTGATATTTAAACCCTCTGCCTAGGGTAAGTCCTTTCAAAGCATATGTACCCTTTTAAAACATCAAATCCACATGGTTTTGATAGGAAAAAAAAAATTATAGACAAATTAAACAGGGAATTGCAACCCCTATTACATCCTGATATCTATTCTTATTGATGATGAATCAAATATAATGAACTCCAATTGTCAAGGAGTGAGCAACCAGTCAGCACCCCACTTGCCGCCTTCTCTAAAAGGATGGCATACGCAAATCTTCCAGTTCTTGTAATGTTTGATTCACAGATAACAAGCATCTGATTCAAACTGATCAAAAGCTAAAACATGCGGTTGAAATTCAAAGACAACCAAAGCACTGAATAAGTTGCAGCACATCATCGCTGTTTAAGAAGATGAAAGTTTGCATAATAGTATTATTATTCAGTTCCAAGAACAAGGAACTGCAGCTGTGGCAATGACATATATCCACAAGAGTAAAGGGCTAAAAAGATAAACTAATTCTTTCAAAGAGAAAGATAATGAAGAAAGGCTGAACAAATATCATTTCATTTAAATGCAAACACATCCATCAAAGCCATACAAGCCAGAGAGAACTACAAGGTACACACAAAATGCTAAGCAAGCAGCTCCTCACGCATCTCATATACTCAAACTTCTATATTGGAGGTTTACACATACTTTACCATCCATGACAGCAACAAGCAGAAGAAGGAAAAAGAAAGGGCTTTAGCATCCGATGACCAGAAAAGTTGCATGAACATCACCTTTTTAACGACCCAAGTTAGAATACCCCCTAAGGTAGATGATTTCAGCATCCAATCCCTGCAGCATACACCCATCATTTGTTGTTGTGTTGTGTTCTCCTGTCTTGACTTCTTCAAGACTAAATCACAGTCAAATGTGATAGGTCAATTTGTTGTAAAAATCTTCCAAATTTGCATAAATTACATATTGCTTTGCTCAGTTGGTTCTTTCATCGCTTAACTTCCATCTTCTGTTTCCATCCAGTAGTCAAGCTTAGAATAAGCAATAGCAGATTCTGGTTTTCCATCATTGGTGTACACCTTAAATAAACTGAATTCTGAGAACCAATGCAACTCCCCGAGAAATTTCAGGTGACAAGTAACAAAATCCATCTCAGGTGCAATCCATTAAGAGGCTATTAGGTGGTTATATAAACTTGTTGAAAGGCATATATGCTAGAAGATAAGATCTTCTTCATCCATAAAATTTCTGTAGATGGCTTGAATTGAAAGCTCAGGTTTCCTACTACAAAAAGTAAAATCATGGTTTAATCGTGGTGGTGTGCTAGAAGCTCAAGAGTGAATCGAAGGCCACCACCCCATTGCACTACTGAACAATAAAAGGAAGACCTAACTGCATTAAGTAGATAGATTTGCAGCTAGAAAATATGCTCCCCGGAAAATTGTCTCCTTGACTTGAGGTTGTCCAAGAACTTCTTTTAACTAAACCTCAAGATAAACTTAAGAGCTTCTCAGAAAACAAAAGGTTGATATAAGATGGCCATCCTTATGCACTAAAGACGCCAGCATAAATAAACTAACTTTTACTACCTATTTTCCAATTTCAAGGATTTGGAACCTTTTTTTTTTTACCAGCCTCACGCCGAGCCAAGCATCATTGAAATACTACCCTTAGCTGACTGCAGGCTCCTTCCCTTACCATAGTTAATATTATGTGCCCTCTGCAGACCATAAATCGCTCTCGATCTCTGATAGTGTAATGCTAATTGGTTGCCATCCTGATGGATGATGTATGATCCATTTTTTATAGCCAATTACCATGTTCAAGATCTGAAGGATATCACCCAGAGCATGTCCTTTCAAGCACTTTCTCTTTAAAATAGTACCTGCTTCATACCTGTACATCGCATAGGAGAATACACGACAGCATTTTCAAAGTTAGAATTGAAACTCAGAAAATCAAATTGAGTTCAAGAAACTGGTGAGCTTTACCTGCACTGAGAAGCCAAGATTGCAGATCGCCCGGCAGGGGATATCAGAAAAAGTTGAATTTCATCCCATGTTGCTTTTGGGATTTGTTTCGGGCTGCCACCAATAGGGTTGACACATTTCCACAGTTTCTCGTTTTTACCAACAAACAACTGCATTGCACCTAAACTCTGTGCCACTACCATCTGATGCTCAATGGCACACTCAAGGGCCTTCTTAATGTCAGTGTTACGCTGCTTCTGATCTCCATATCTGATGCAGTCAGCTATATTTGTTTCAGTTGGCATTATCTTTTCACTTTTAAGGGTGTTCAAGGCAAGCAAGACCACACCTATAAGGCCTTGAACGTATTCAGAAGGTTTTGGGCATCCTGGACTCCCCCATATAACACTTCCTGGAGCAACACTAGCCCCCATTGCTGATGAAGATGATGACAGATATTCTGGATGACTGGAGTATCTATGGTTGGGCATCTCATCCTGGTAAATTGATGGAGAGTTATGTGCCATATTTCCATTTTGCGAGTTACTTGAGCTTACAGATCGGGGAAGTTTCTTCTTGGAATCATGTTTTACCTCTGGATTTCGACGCTGAGGGTTAAAGTTGATGGAGTATCCAGAAATGTTCAAATTACCAATATCAGGCGCACTCATATATGGTGCAGGCATAGAACTTGTTCCGTTGGGCCTGGCAGGCATTGGAGGAGGACCACGGGGGTGAAGATAAGGAGGATAAAAACCACCTGCTGCAAAGTCAGGTTGCATCGCTGAATTGTTTGGCCTTAATTGCTGTGTATAATGATTTTGGTGGTTGCCATTAACATAGGGGACATCACACCAAGTAAAATTAGTATTTCCATGAACAAAATCCGGGGCAGGTCCACTAAGGGGAACTCTAGGGAAATAAGTACCCGGTTGGTGAGAGTTTGTATTATGTTGATCTTCTTGGGTCCAAAGAGGCACACTTGTTGTCTTTGATCCATTTGTCTGGCTTGGGCTTCTTCGGATGTTTTTCCCTTTCTGCTTATTGTCATAACCCCTTGCTGTGTAAGGAGACTTCTGGTTTGCCAGATACGAATTCTCAGAATAGGAATCCGCTGGTTGTTTTAATTGAGCCGCATCAGTCAATGGAATCTGTGAAGTGTCTGAAGTGGACATATAGCTATTACTATCAGGTTGCAGTGATTCACCTTCACTGAGAGGCGGTCCTCCTGCCAAAAGACTTGTCCAGAGCCATACACTCTTTGCAGCCGCAAGAAGGGGTGCGGATGCTTTCTGGGGCTGTGCCAGAAGAATATTGTATCTCCTCATTCGCAACTGATGAAGAGCATTAGAGAAGTCTCGATCACCAGAAATTAACAAATAATTAGCAGGCGCGGCATTGTCCACAGCCCAAAACAACATATCAACAAGAATCTTCTTATCACTTGCATCTTTAACACCTGTTCATTCACATATAACATTACAAACTACAGTGAAAACCATATCCAAACATCAAATCTTCTAAAACATAACAAATAAACAGCAAAAAAGACTCAATGTTCAAAAACCAAAACATCCAACTGTTGTTATAACATATTCACATATAGTCAACCTGCAATTTCCTATTTCAATAACAAAACTTGAGATATAATAAAAGAAATCACCAAAAATCAGTCAGCTATGCAAATCTTAACAAACCCTTTCTGTTCAGTCAACTCAGTCTTTTAGACAAATAATTTAATCAACCCCAGCCCAAAATCAATCGCACCGACACCAAGAAAGCCAAGATATCGAACAAGATCCGATCTTTCTTGACTAATCAATAAGAGAGCAACACCAACAATCAAACACCCCATGAAGCAAAATCATCAAAAAGTAGAAGTAAAATCAAGATACCTGCAGGGACATGATTGAGAGCAATCCCAGTACTAGAGAGCGCCTGCTGAACAGCAGAATTGATACGATGTGTGTCACCATAAGCAGAAATAGAAACAGGACCACAATAATTCATCTTGACAAGTGCTGAGCTTATGTTTTGTGCTATGGCATGAGGGTCACAGTCTCTAGGTACATGACAGTTCTCTATGTCCCACCAAACTGAAATCTTGGCGGTCACATACTGTGCCTCTGCTCTTCCTCCTCCGCCTCCTCTTTCTCCTCCCATTTATGACAGAGATCCCCGGCAAAAAAGGTGGTTTTGGAAGCGGAGATTTAGAGGGTGGTGATGATGAAGATGTGGTTTTGGTATCTATGTTGTGCTAACCTATCTTCGCTTTGTTGGAGAGAGAGAGAAAGAGGGGAAAAGACGACGTCTTTATGTATTGGATTCTTGTGTTTTGTGGTTCGGTGGCTTTAAGCTAAGTAGTGGGTTCTTGGAGGATAGCTTAGATTACGGTCATGCCCTCTCATAAGTAATTGTTAATTATTTAGTATATCCAAGATTGTTAATAAATAATTATTCATTATACTCGAAATTATAATTATTTTGGAGAAATTATTCGGTCGGAAATTATACTTGTCTTTCATATTAAGATTCGTAAATATTTTTTATTAATGTGCTAAATAAATATTTTTTTCCTTGTTGAGATGAATTGGGTTGGGAGTTGTTAAAAAAAAACATTATTAATAAAATGTGTGATTATAGATAACCAATTAAAATGTATATATGAAAATATAATCAAGTAATTATGGAAATGAGATATAATATTTAATTATTTAAAATTCTTGATTTCATCCGGTACTTGATTATTATTACCTTTGTAATTAGTGATTTTATTAATAAAATGTGTGATTATAGATAACCAATTAACAGGTTTGACTTGGTCAAAGGTTTGGTTTTGACGTGGACTACATGGGCTTTCCAATTAAATCTTGGGCTCGGGGTCAAGTGGGGGTTTGTTGGGTCATTATGCATTGATGACCGATACTGGCTTTGGATTGTCTAAGAAACCAATGAATCAAGTCTTGACATGTATAAATTACCAATCACCACGTGCCATGTCAGTACGAGAAGAAGTCTTTGAGCAATTTTTTATATATATATAATCATCATTTTTTATTAAAAACATGACTATATTTAAACAGTATCCATGAAAAAACCAATAAAATTTATATTGAGATATAAAAAAATAGATAAAACAAGTCACAATACCAGTAAATCCTAAATATACGAGCGGTGATTATAGAATTTCAATCTATAAAAAATATGATGGAAGATCGAGATAAAATAAAAATCAAGATTTGCAGTGCCCATTTGAAATATAATATTCTTTTAAACTAGTTATATATTCGTAATATTATTTTAAACTAGTATTATATTTTATGTTGTGCAGAAAAATAAAACTTCCACAAAATAAAATAAAAATGAAGAAACCCTCTTTTCCATTCTTATTAAGGTAATTATAATTTAATCCTTGTATATAGTTTTTATGGGAGCTAATCAAGTAATCAATCCACGAGATATGAAGATTAATTAAAATCTAGTTTAATAATTAAATAATTTCTCAAACAAGAAAAAGAAACAAGGTTGATAAAATAACTAAATTATAAACATACTGCCCTAAGTATTGCCCTAAGTATACATATATGTTTCTTGCTTCTTAAGGAAAGTGTTAAAAGAATTTGTCTGGTTTGAATTCTTGGCTTCTTCGACAATATTGCCCTCAGTATACGTACATATATGTTTCTTGCTTCTTAAGGAAATATACTTATGGTAAAGTTTTTATATATATTGTTGCGCTAATCATGGCAAGGATAGGTATTTTTTATAATACTGGTTGTGAGTTCGAGTCTGCTGAGAATTACTAGAGACTTATATAATTATTAATTCTATAAAATTAATTGAATACATATAAGTTCGTCTGAAATATAATATTTAAATTAATAAAAAAAACTATTTCTCAGAGTGATTGGTCAGCCTCTTCAAGGAGAGGAGAGCAACTGAATATGGCATTTGACAAGATAATGCTAACGTAAGATTTGGGGATTTTTTTGGCTAAAGAGAGCTAGCATAAAATTAAAATCTACAGAAAGTCATACGGGGGAGAGAAGGAAAAGTAAATTAAGAGTTGGACCCATTGCATTGCTTGTCTTACTCAGGGACCGAGTTGAGTTCCCTTTAGTAGAAGAAGTAAAAGTAGGGACAGGAGTACTTGACTTTTTGTTCTAGAGGCAGCTCAACGCGTAAACGCACGTAAGGCCATGAAAATTTAATTATCCCCGTAACTTTTAAGGTGAAAATATGAAATGGTCATCCATTTAAATGATTTTTAAATTTTTTTAATATTAACATATTAAAATCATAAAAAAAATTAAAAAAAATTGATTTAATATTTTTTCAAGACAAACATATTTCCGAGAAGTATTCAAAAGAGAAAGCTACCACACTCCTAAATGGTTTTGAAATATATTTTTCAAATTATTTTTTGTCTGAAAATATATTAAATTGATATTTTTAGATATTTTTTAATGATTTTAATATATTAAATTTAAAATAAAAAATATTATTTTAATACATTATTAATTAAAAAATACTTTTACAAATAACATTCCACCACAGAACGTATTATCTTATAAGAAATATTATAATTACCTTATATAGAGTTATTCTATGTAGTATAACCTATATTATTATATGAATGTTGCTCTATTCATAAATATAAAGAAGAAGGCTGACACATTAGATTAATTAAGCCTCTTATTTTATACAAGAAACATTATTCTATTATCTTTCTTTAATTATTACAAAACACAAAAATATTTTCAATTAAGTTTTTTATATATATATACAAATAGATTCTCAATCATATTTTTTTTGTTAGTTTATGTTGAAAAAAATTGATTAATAATCATGTAAAACTTATATGATTTTTATTTTTCTTAAAAACTCTCTAATTCTCTTAAATTTCTAATTTTTTGCTTTACATTGTATAAAATTCTCGTGAATCATGATAAACCAAACTATATAAAGAAACACAACATGTCATATATATATATATATATATATATATATATATATATATAAAACGTGCAGAGATTTTTTTTATAAAAAAAGAGAAACCTCTTGATTTTGAAAACTAATTATATAGAATGATCTAATAAAGAGTCAATCAAATACATGGGACCTAATCAGATTCTCTGTTTAGAGGTTTGCCCTTAAGTTTTTTGCATGTAAACCTGCGCATTCCCCGGAAAACAATTGCCAGTCAAACACGTACAAACGACCCCTTGACAGAAGGCCCATGAATTTCCTGTAAGGAGCCCTAAGTCCAGGACACCTCAGGTAAGAGGAGGTCACACAAGATATATATATATACGTGTGTGTGTGTGTGTATGCATGCATGTATATGTATATATAGATTCAGAGAGGGTTCCCGTACCACCATTTTAACCCGAGCTTCTTGACAAGATATATAGGCGAGGTGTCTTAGGCCGGAGCAACCACCGAGGCACCATCACCCCTTATCCGCGACAAATGGCTCGTGTAAAATCTGCACAGATGCATGGCCATGGAGATTCAGAGGTCAACAAATTACAAATTCTCATAAATCGATCATAAGTTACACTTCTATATACGTGGAGCTTTTACTTCATTGATTATGAGCTTCGAAGTTAGTGGCTATACATCAATATTGCAACACAAAACGTGTGAGCCAATTACCAGCACATTTTGCTTACTAGCTAGACACCAGCCATGCACTAGCTGCAAGGAGTCGACAATGGTACGTATGGGTCATATATGATCATTGCACCATCGATCAATGATTCCCTAACGGTTAAGTACATGAGCGTCGGGATTAATTGTATCTTGATCGATGTGCTTAATTGTATCCACACTTTTTCCGATTCAAACTATCAGAATTAGAGCTATTAAGTTTCGCAAATATCAATCATGTATTCCCTAACGTACGGTCCGTGCATGTTTGAGATTTGTTTCCATATATATATTTCAATTGCAACAATAACTAGAGGTTTGAATTCTTAAATGAAAGTTAAAATTGTTATCATAGGTTGTCCTAATGGTATAGATAAGGTTAGGGAATTTAGATTAAAAGGTGTTTGGTCTGAACGACAAAATAAACACACACACATGTACACACACACACACACACATATATATATATATATATATATATATATATATATATATATATATATATAAAATGGAGTGATGTTGATAAAAGAAAGTTAGTCATATAGATTGTGACTAACTAAGATTAACTACATGATATTGAGCTAAAAACCATATCATAGTAACATGCGCTTCTTAGTAGGAATATCTTTTGATTATATATCTAGTCAAATCATACCCTTAATATATATATATATATATATATATATATATATAGATACACACATATGGTTGAGACGCGAGGGTCTCCTGGAAAATCAGTTTCCATATATACTTTGCAATTGCTTATTGTGAAGGTACTAGCCAATCCTGATTCATGAGATGGTAACAAACAGATAAAGATACATAACATGCCCAAGAAGAGAAAAACTAAACTGAAAAATTCACCATAAAATGCAAATTTTATATTTTGATACAATCATCTAGTAATTATAAGTAGTGGGAAGGAAAGATACATGTGCATCAACAAGTCCAAGTCAAGTTTTGATTCCAAACTGAACGTACTTGGTAGACCATGCGGCCATGTCAGGTCTTTGCGAGCCCGGCCGCTGTTGAGTCTCGAGTTGAAGATACAGTGAAAGCTCCTGCTGATCTTGAAGGAGATGGCTGTTACGTTCACATACATCAACCAGTGACCAGTTTAGCTTGTTAGGTGCTGAAGCTTTTGACAGTCAAGGGCAAACTTGCTTGGACCAAAAATAATTGTTGGTGGCAAAGACAAAAACTGTGGACCTAGATCATGAATATGTCTGGAAAGCTTATGAAAAAACCTAAACGAATAACCTGTATTGGGAATTCATGCCAGGAATTGCACCATCTAAATCACACATCAAATAGTGTGAGAATTAACTCTTGGCTTGCAATATTTGGTGGATATATGGTCATGGAAAACGTTGACAATTAATGGAGATTATCGTAGATCAAGTGTTTTCTCCCACATAATCAGAGTGGTATAAAAAGGTATGCACTTCTAAAAAAAATCTGAATGATTTACAGATATCTAGTCTATCAATTTGAACTAAAAAATACTGAAAGTTGATGCGATTATCTATGTCCTTCGCAGGCCCCATCAGAAGTAATGATACAAGACGTTAGCTTCAAGAAAATAAGAGGCACTGCTCTACAACTTCAGTGGTTGCTTGGCTTTTTTTGTAGCAGTAGCATCCCATGCCAGAAGCCAGAACTTGCAGAAATTGACCTGCCCTGCTATACTACAATATTGTTGCAACTTCAAGCCATAGCTAGAGGGGAGTTAATGCGGAGAATATCACATTCAAATTCCTTTCCTACTTCCTAATGTCTGGTGGGGCCGGGTTTCGATATATAATGCATATATAGAATAAATATATTTTTCTCACCGGTCTAATTTTATTTTTATTTGTGAATTTTGTACTTCAATCACAAAAAGCACCACTCATTATACAGTAGTAACTGTCCCAGAACCACCCACACTATTTTATGAACAAACTGGCCGTATCAAAACCTACGGTATCTATTATCTACCACAAATACATAAAAGAAAGTCTTAATAAGAGTTTAGTTAACAAGATAGTCAACATTAATCTACGCTTTACATAATGGAGCAGGCATTAGGGTTCTCATCACTAAACATGTTGATGTAGTAGTCGTCAATGATGGACTCGCTGATAGTGGCTGTGACCGGAACTGCTCTAACATGATTCGGAGGTGCTTTCTTGTCATAAGCCTGTGAAACATAGGGGTGTGCCACTAAAAAGTATGGGACATAAGGCCACAGCTCTACCTTCTTCTTTGTTGATTGAGCTGCCTTCAACACTTTCTCTGGCTCCACGAACCCAGTCACGGTCACCTTTTGTTGCTTCATGTCTACTTTCACGGATTTATCACCTAAAAGAAAGATATATATTTTGTACGAAGTTTAATTTGTTTACCGAAAGAAAGACCGTGAAAAGAAGGCAAAACGCTAACAAACAGAGAGGGTTAAAAGAAGATGTACATGTAGCTAGCTAGCTAGAGAAGACAAGCTAGAATCCATGCACAGATAACCACTACCTTCAACCCCGTAGAGGACACTCTTGACCTTACGTTCACAGCCTTGGCAGTCCATCCTGACTTTGAGAGCTACGGTTTGCATCAGCTTCTTTTTCTTGCCTTTCTTGGCATTGCTTAGTAAATCAGAGAAATACTCCAAAGTTCCGGCAACTCCCATTGTGTTTAATTCTTTTCTCGCTCTCTAAAATATTGTTCTTATAGCCTATAGGACAGACTGTGCTAGCTATATACAAACACACACACACACACACACACACACACAAAGTATGAGTTACTTCAAGATAATTAAGTAAAGGAAGACTAGACTTTTCATAGTTCCTATAAGCGTGTTCCGTGATACAATGTTTTTTAAAAATATTTTTTAGTTAAAAATATATTAAAATAATACTTTTTATATTTTATATTTTTAATATTAATATATCAAGATTATTAAAGTATTAATTTAATATTTCTTAAATTTTAAAAACAGATTGAATAATTATTAAAAAAAATACAGCCTTGGTATGCATGCTTAGTCCCATGCATGCACTAGAAAAACATATTTGAGTTCATTAAATTTAAAATCTAATTGATAAAAAGTGGATGAGGGGGTAAGGATCGATGTCTATAATTGTTTCTTGGAGTTACGTGAACAACATTAAATGATCCGGGTGTGAACAAATTGAACTCTTGAATTTCTTGGAATTCCAGGTGTGAACAAAATTCTTTTAAATTTCCTGGAACAACATTAAATGATTTCACAGACTAGTTGACATTTGTCAGAACAAAACAAACGCAGATAATATGTTTAGAGCGTGTTTGACAGTGTGGTTACAGGTGCTTTTCAAATAACTTTTCGTGCCAAAATGCATGCCAATGATGTTTTTTTATTTTTTAAAAATCATTTTTGACATCAGCACATCAAAACGATCCAAAACGTACAAACCATATTTAATTTTAGCAAAAAAAAAAAAAAAATTCAATTTTTTGGGAACGCAGCCGCAGCCGCGTTCCCAAACGGTACCTCACTTGTTCTTCATATTTTGTTTTATAGTTTATTGTTTTAAAATTATTTTTTTATTTTTTAAAATTATTTTAATAATGTAGTATTAAAAATATTTTTTGATATATTTTTAAATAAAAAATACTTTAAAAAATAATTTCTATCACAATAATAAATACTACCTTACATTGATATAAATTAACTTTAAATTTTTTTAAAAAATAATATTTTTATATTTTTATCTTTATCTTAAACAAATTTTTTTATATACATTACCGTTCCAGATCTCTCATACAGGTGCCTTCGTGATATTGTGGTTAAGCATGGTTGTATCTAGCAATGTGATAATAATTGTTTTTCAATAACTACCACGGTGTTATTTTGTTTTTCAATTATTTACTTGTTATTCATATTTTGTTTTTATAGTTATTTTTAAAAAATTATTTGTTATTTTTTTGAATTGTTTTGATGTGTTTATATTAAAAATATTTTTGATATATTTTTAAACAAAAAAATTTTGAAAAAAAACTTTATCATAATGTCAAATACTACCTTAAAATGATATAAATTAACTTTAAAATTATTTAAAAAATAATTTTTGTATATTTTTATCTTAAACAAAAAAAAAATTTCTTTTTTATTTATATTAACACTCATGATCTCATATAGATATCTTTTTTTTTTCTGGTTAAGTGTGGAAGTGTCTAATATTATGACAGTGATATCACTATCATATACATTATCATATATTTTCATTATCATTTATTATGACAGTGATATATATATATATATATATATATATATATATCTTCCACACTTAACCAGAAAAAAGAATAAAAATATATGATAATGTATATGACAGTGATATCACTGTCATAATATTATACACTTCCACACTTAACCAGAAAAAGAATAAAATCAACTCAAATAAATTTATAATAAATAAATAACAAGAAAAAATAAATTCAATTAAAAAAATTCATATGAAAAAAAAAGTTGTGATTGCTAAAAATTAAAAATCCTATAAATAAATCTACTAAAAATTGATCTTGTATGAAAAAAAATCCTACAACAATATTCATATAATTATTCCAAACAAAAAAATTAAAAATAAAATAAAAAAACAAATATAGTGAAAAAACATGAAAAAAAAAAATCTAACCTTAATATAGTTGCAAGTGAAGCTAAAAGGAGGGAAAAAACAAATTTATTAAGCATATTAATTAAAAAAAACTAAGAAAAAAAAAGAAAAAATGAGAAGAATACATACCTGAACATAGAGGAGAAGAGAAGGAGTTGAGGAGAAAGAAATGGATATTAATGTTTTTTTACATTTGGGGAAGAAGAAGAAGAAGAAGAATAAGCAAAAGAAAAAAAAAGGAGCCCGGTCTGTTGTGAAATCAGGACTCCAGACTTTTTACCGAGGCGTTTTATCAACGGATAATGAAGTATTAATATTTTGAATCATTCCGTCTGTAATATTTAATTTAAAATTTCAATTCAATAAAATTTTTTAGAAACCGTCAAATATCACCGACGACTTTTCCATCCGTCGGTGATTCCGTCTATAATATTTAATTTAAAATTTTAATTTAATCAAAAATTTTCAGAAAATCGTCAAATAATACGAATGACTTTTCAATCCATTGGTGATTTTGTTTGTAAAGAACAATAATTAAAAGTGCAATTGGGAAGTAAGCAGTTCAAGAGCTATCTAGAAAATACCGACAGAATTTTCCGTTAGTGATTTCCCTTGTAATTGATATGGTGAACAATGTTCACAATTTATCAATGATTTTACCGACGGAATGGTATAAATGACACGTCATTGTTTTTTTTTGTTTTTTTTAAATTATTTTTTCCCACTGTAATTCTCTTGGTATATACCAAGAAAATATCCCCGTCGGTAAAATCCATCCGAAATTTACCAATAAAAATATTCCCTCGGTATTTTCGTTTGTATTCATCAATTAATTTTCTAGTAGTGGATTGTTTTTCAAAGTATTTTTTTGTTTAAAAATAAATCATAATAATATTTTTTTATTTTTAAAAATTTATTTTGATATCAACACATTAAAACAATCTAAAAAAATAAAAAAATTAATTTAAAACAAAAAAATATTTTAATTTTTTTTTAAGAGCACCCATGACCCAGCTGCTAAGACAAACTGTTGAAAAAAAAGTCTTCAGTAGTATCCAAAATTTCTGCAGTTTTCCATCATCCAGTTTTACACTTACTATTTATCATTTATCTTTTCGATCGAATTGTTCTTTCACCCTACTTCCAACCACAACGCTACCAAAACACTTGAGAAAAGTGAAGAATATCATAGAATAAGTATATGTTTGGTGATTTAGCAAAAATAATGTTTAATTGAAAAAACAATAATTTCATTTTTAAAAATATTTTTTAATAAACTTAGAGCCATCTCAAAACATAAAAAAATATCATGAATTTAAAATCTAAATTATGAATTAGATGGATTATCATTAGTTGACTTGTGTTTATTAAAATGAGATGTGTAAATTGATATTTCTTAAATTATATTATTTTTAATTTTTTTTAAATTAAATCAGATTTTAACACAGTTGACTTACTTAGTCTTAAATTTCACTCTTATTTTTTAGAACTCGTTCCCAGTCACAAGCACTGAGTTCGAGTTGATTCACCAACCGGATCCGAAATTAATAACGATCCTTTCAGTCCACCACAACATGTGGGTTTTAAGAATCATGATTCAAGGCCCATCAATAAAACATTGGGGCGATATCAAATCCTACGGCTCCAACACACCCACGTGCCACAATCACAACGGTACAGTCAAAAAATTTGGATTTGCCGCGCTCGAAGTCAAACGAGGGAATCAAAAGTAAAATGAAAAACACTAGTTTAGCTTCCGATTTTGTCATTCCACCAACTCTAGGCTCGGACTCACTCCGAACCTAAATCCTCTGTCACACGCTCTCTTCCTTGTCTCTGTTCCCGATATTTTTATTTTATTTTATAGATTAAAAAAAAAACAGCTTTGATCTTATTGGATTTTATTTCTCAATTTGCACTAAATGACAAATAAATAAAAACCCTATATTCATTCCCTCCGTGTGATCTTACTCGACACCAAACCTCCACCGTTAGATCATCCATCCATACATGGCAATACCAAAAACTAAAGCTTGCCAAAACATTTTCCATGCCAATTTGTTTTGTATCCTCTCTCCCTTTCTTTTTCTGCCAGTTGGTTTCCTTTCTTTTGTTTGCTTTTGCCAAGTAAACATGTTTTTGTGATCAAAGATTAGCATTTTGAAATAAAGTTCTCTTTATGCAGAGAGCCTTCTGAGTTTTCACTGTCGGGCTCCTTGCTGTGTTCTTGGTGTGTGTGTTCACTGTCGGGCTCCTTGCTGTGTTCTTGGTGTGTGAAATTTTCCTAGAAAATTTTACTGTTTTACTCTTGTTTAAATGTTTGAATCTAGCTCAAAGTTTGAATCTTTTTGGTGATTTAAGCATAGTAGCATACCCTCCTTTGATTATTCCTTGTTTCCCTCTCTCTATATTTATTTATTAGTTGAAAGTGACCCCCCTTCCGTGGTTCTCTCTCTCTCCCCATTATAAGTTTGTTTGCGAGGATACGCATTATTTTGTGCCATGGAAAATAAATTAAAATAAAAGAAGTTTTATTTTAATTTTTTATTTTTCTTGGACTAGATTTGGGCAGTGTATTTAAGGTGGGATCCAGTGGTTATTTATGAATTTGGACTTATGGGGTACCCTTGAAAATAAATGTTTTCACATGCAGACACCAAAGGCCATAGCCACTGCAAGCACTGCATAGAACAAATCATAAAGTCTAGATTATTTTTTTTGGTCCTTTTTAGAAAGCAAGATTTTGATCCAGTGCATGCATGTGTTATATGTAATAGATCTCTGAGGAAAGATTCAGTGTAGTTGCTGTTTGATCAAATCCATCAAGTACTAATGTCAGTTTTGGAGAGATCATCGTCGACATCAACTCCTGTTAGAGAGATTGATCCCTTATTGAAGGATTTAAATGAGAAGAAGCTAAGTTTTAGGAAAAATGTTGTTTCTTTGGCTGCTGAGTTAAAGGGAGTGCGTAACCGCCTTGCATCTCAAGAGCAATCATTTGCTAAAGAAACAGAAACTAGACAGGTTGGTGATTTCTGGGTTTGGCTTCTTTTTGTATGGTTTTCGAGCTCTTTAGATTTTCTTTCTTTTTGGTTGTGGGGTCATGAGGGTTTTATTTATTCTTCGAGTTAATTAGTCAGTGTATGTGTGTTTCTGGGTTCTTCACAGGAGACGGTGCTTGTTTGTGTCTTGGTTTTTTACAGGAAGCAGAAAATAAAGCAAAAATCATGGAAGAGGAGATTAGCAGATTGCAGGAGAGAATGGAAGAGAGAAATGGCCAGCTTCTGGCTTCAGCTTCTACTGCTGATAAGGTCCCACTCAATGTCCCTCCTTTGGACTTTACCTTTTACTGGCCTTTGACTTTTGTGTAGTTCTGCTTTTTGTTTGATGATTTGAAATTCAAACATGATTGCTAATGATGTTCGAGTTATTTGTTATACGGACTAAGTTTATCTAGGGCTGTGCTTTGTGTTTTTTTCTGTGCATCTTAACACGTAACCCACATATCAGATCTTCATCCTTTTGGATGCCTCCTGACCTTTTGGCTTTTTCTATTTGTTTTTCGGGTGGAGCCTTTAGGAGGAAAGGTCGCCAGGGTGTTCTGATTTTACATTGTTGCCCCCCCATTGTTATTTATTAGCTTGAATGCTTTAAGATATCCTTCTCTTTTGTTGTTGCCGCCCACTCGACGTCTTAGGTTTTTACTTTGCACAATTATGGGTTGTATTAGAAAGGTGGTCTAAACAGTTCCTGCAATATCTTTAGGATGGTCTAAAGACAAAGTGCTTAGTTTTGTTAGTGTTCAAATTATCATTTAGTTTAGCTACCACTTTCTTTGGGCTGTGCATTGATCGCTGCATAAGAAACTTTAATTGACAATGAAATTTAAAGAAAACATGAAGATTTCATATTTAATTATTGGGAGTATAGTTGAACAATAAATGAAATATCTCATTAGCAAATATGAAGGTGATGGTCACTCTTGTAATCATTAAATTATCCCTAGATCGAGGTTATGGTTTCTCTTAATTATACCTGCCTCAATTATTTTGGTGATTTATTTCAAATAAATCCCAATTGAATGTCCATGCAAAATGGTGATGACTTCATACCAAGTAATATTGAGATTTGGGATCCCCTGCACATCAACACCATTACAGTGAAACTTTGAGAGACGAGTGGTAAGATCTCAGTACAAACCAATCAAGCTTGAGCTAGTCTTTTCTCTTCTTTTTGGCCCTCACCCCCACCACCACTGTGGGAAAAGGAGGATGAGATAGCCTTTCGTGCATATTCAAGGTGTCATCTAGAAGCATAACATTCTTTAGATCCTTCCACTTTAATTGAAGACTTATAGGAGACAGTTGAAGTTTCTATATCTGATACCATTTCTAAGCATCCATCATCTTGTAATAAGTCAATCTTTAAGCAACCATTATTAATTTCTTCTATGTGGTTACCTTGCATGCATTTATTTAATGGTGCTCACTAAGTGAACAACATAGTATGCCACTTTTCAGAAAACACACTCACAGGAATCGATTTGTTTCTGACTGGATGAATCATTGAGGAATTGGAGTACATTAAAAAAGAGAGGAAAAACTATGTGCTTCTTGCTCAAGACAACCTTCTTTTAAATTCTACAACATGGTATCACGTTAGAAATTTCATGTATCGTAGAACTAGCATACATGTCTCCTTGATATTTGGATGAATTTTAAAGAACATTTAACGAGGAGATTTCTCGTTGGAAGTTCTGTAACTGTATGAGTTGCAACATAACCATCTCTTGATTATGAACACTTCCCACTTTAAATTTTATCATTTGCAAGCTTCTTGCTCATTGCAACATCAGTTTTTCTGACTTTCAATTTTTTTAATTGGTCACAGTACCTCACGGAGTTGGATCGTCTCAGATCACAACTTGCAGCCACCCAAGCAACTGCGGATGCAAGTGCTGCCTCAGCTCAGTCAGCACAGCTTCAATGTTTAGCACTTATAAAAGAATTGGATGCAAAGAATAGCTCGTTAAAAGAGCATGAAGAGCGTGTAACTAGGCTAGGAGAGCAACTAGATAACTTGCAGAAGGATCTTCAAGCTAGGGAATCTTCCCAAAAGCAACTGAAAGATGAAGTTACGAGAATTGAGCATGATATTATGAAAGCCATTTCCCAGGCAGGAGACAGTAAAGATTGTGAACTGAGGAAATTATTAGATGAAGTTTCTCCTAAAAACTTTGAGAAGATGAATAAACTTTTGGTTGTTAAGGATGAAGAAATAACCAAACTGAAAGATGAAATAAGAGTTATGTCTGCTCACTGGAAGCTTAAAACCAAGGAATTAGAATCACAGGTGCATCCATCTTTAGTCCCCTCTATTACCATTTAAAGTCTATTTTCATTTAAGGTCCTTGGACTTTGTGATTTATGAGATCTAGCCTGTTTGTTGGCAGTTAGAGAAACAGCGACGAGCTGATCAGGAATTGAAGAAGAGGGTGTTGAAGTTGGAATTCTGTCTTCAGGAAGCTCGTGCTCAGACACGGAAGCTCCAGAGGGTAATGTTTTTTGTCATCTACTCTTTTTTTCCAAACAGGATCATGGCTGCATTGACTGCGGTGAATAAGACTTCCTCCTGTGCACTGTCAGCTTTACCTTAACATTTTGCATAGCAGATGAGTCATGCTTGAAAATCGTTCAGATGCCTCTCAGCAATATCTAGCTTTTTCATCAACTAGGTGAACGGTAGACCACATCAGTCCCTTGTGTTGTGCAATTAGCTGAATTGTGGCATGTTGAGTCATTTAGGTTCTAATCAATTGAATGGCCCACAGGATTATATTTCTGGGTGGTTGTTTTTGTGCTCTTCAATTCTAGCACAAAAGCACAAAATTTGTGTTGATGTTAGATGCGTCCCTTTTCTTCTGTTGTTTTTTGGTGGCCATGCTCTTCCAACTAGCTGAAGTTATTTTCGCTGCCAGATTGCAATTTCATGTACTATTAATTGATTGTTTCTATTCATCATACAGATGGGAGAGCGAAGGGATAAAGCTATTAAAGAACTCCGAGACCAGTTAGCAGCTAAGAAGCAGGCTATATCTGAAGCAAATAATGATAAGCAAAATTTCTGGGAGACATCTAGCTTCAAGGTTGTAGTTTCCATGTCAATGTTGATCTTGGTTGTTTTCTCCAAGCGATGAAATAAGAGGGTTGATTGATGTACATGTCTTGTTATCACAAGTTTCGGGGAGCTTTAGAAGCCATTTAGATTGTAGAAATAGCCTTTCTGTTCTCGCTAGAACTATATTTCTCTAGTAATCTTGTACGTTTTAAATCTTTGTACAGCCATTTGGCTTCCATACCTGAACCCATCACTTAAAAAAAGATGAAGTCTTCTATGCTGTTGATTTTACTAGCTGGATGGCATGATAATGACCTGCGATGTGCAAACTCTGCTATCAATTTTTTTCTAGGGTTCTCTTGCGGTTGTAGTGGACTGGGACATTGTTAATATGGCGGGGACCGGAGAGATTATGCTACCAACAGCTTGCCGACGCTGTGCCCACGCTGAAGTCAAATGTTTGGTGAAACAGTACATATTTAAACTCAATGATTCGCTAATAAAATTGGCATCCAATGCGATAGGGTTTCATCGTATGGTTTTCACTAAACATGTTAGCCGTTAGGAGATGCTATTACAAAACCTGCATCCATCTCCTAGCATGATTCAGATTCTGGTAGGGTTCACCTTTGTAGTTTTGTCCAGGAAACATGGACATCATTTTTTCTCTCTGGAATGGAAATTAAATGATTAGAGCATCTAAACAAATATGTTAGCATGTTTAAATTTGGTGTTTGTCAATGAAGTCACTGGGTGATTTTGACATCTAAACAGATATAGAGTTTGCTAAAATAAGCGATCCTCTTTGTGAATTATTTAACTAGATTAATCAGAATCTCCAAACTACGTTGTGAAAATATACAGGAACAAAATTGGTATTGAACAACTACTATCCAACCTCATTACCCTTCACTACTAGCAGCCTAATATTAAACATGTAGAAATTGATTTGTACCTTCAGCAGTAAAAGTCTTTACATTCTGCGCAACCTCCGGCTGGCCAGAAAATGTTTGTCAGGATCTTGGTGTTGTAATTCATTCTTGTGGAACTTGCCTCCAGTTTCTTTACTATCAAAGATGATTCATCTGTACAGAACTTTGAAACTGCTGGAATTCGGAAGCATGAGCTTCCAATCCATTGGCGAGCATAAAGAAAATCTTTATTCTAGTTGTCTAGAATGATTGTTCTGGCAACAAATGATGTTACCAAAATGGCACAACCAATAAATGGCTGCAAAGTAGCTGACTTGGATGCTGAAGAGTTGAGAGCAGGAGGAGTATTGAAACCGAAACTTGAGGCAGGGTTGGTTGATGAGTTCAAAACTGATGGGGGGGCGCTGCAGAAATCAGAGTGTTAGTTTTTGGGTTATTGAACTTATACTGAAGAGTTACAAAGTCATGGAAGACTGAAGAATTACCCTGGCACACCGATCGCCGGTGGGGATGTTGTTGGATTTGCAGGTGATGTTGTCGCTGGATTTGCAGGTGAAGTTGTCGCTGGATTTGCAGGTGAAGTTGTGGTCGCTGGCAATGACGGAGTGGATGATGATGATGATGATGATGATGACGGATAAATGCAGGAACCAGTGCCTGTTTCAATGTTATGCAAGTCTGAGAAATAGTTTTGAATATTCAGAGCATTAATTTTAAGCACAATTCCACGTGTGTGGGTCAATTAGATTCTTACTTGGATTCACATTAACTGTAGTGGCAGTCCCTCCGAAATCACAGCTAGTTGCCACAGGATTCTTCTGATAATAGCTGTTGAATGCATACGAGGCATGGTTTTGAAGAGAGTTTGGATTGTAACAATTCCCACCCTGCTGGATCTGTGAACAATCAGCACCTCCCATTCCACATGCATAATCTAACGCTGACTGAAGTGCTGTGTCCATCACTCCGGACCTTGCAACACACCAGCTCTGTCCTGGAATTGCTGGAGCATTTGTCGTAGCAGGAGGTGCCACAGGATTTGTCACTGGTGCTGTGACTGGAACATTGCCTGCTGGGGCTGGATATGTTGTCACAGGACTTACAGGTTGTGCACCTGGAACTGTAATAGGTGCTGGTGTTGTGACTGGATTGGTAATTGGTGGTGGTGGATTGACAGAAGGGTTTGTAGGGGGGACATTGACAGGTGTGGTGTTGGGGAAAGGTAATGGAGTGGATACAGGATTGGTAGGTGTTACAGTGACTGGATTGGTAGCAGGGACAGTGACTATTGTTGGTGTTGGAGTATCTGGCAGGAGAGTGACGACAGGTGGAGTCGATCCAGGATTTGTTGGAAAAACTGTAGGTGGATTAATTATATCATCATGTAAAGTAGTTTTGAAGTTTCTCAAGATTTCTCTTCGAGATGAAGGAAAGATTTGTTCATGTTCCCTCTCCAGCTCTTTTTCCGCGAAATCTTCTACAGAAGATACTTCTGCATACAATCCAGCTACCTGACCTCTGATCTTAGTGTTTTCTAAAGATTTTGAAACCCTATCTCCAAATTCAGCTACTTCTTTTGCACCAGGAATAACAAGGCTCTTGATAATCATAACTATGGGAGCATCATTGGGAGAAAGTAGAGAAGTGGCAACTGCAACTTTTTGGATCATTGATTGAATAAACAAATCTTTCATGCCCAGTTCTACATCCATATCAAGACTGGTTTCTACAATGACAAAAGACGTAGTTCTCTTGATAAATCCCAAAATCCTACGGAGATCTTTTTCTTGTGTTCTATTCAAATTTTCTAAGAATGACAGAGAAAATGCTACTGAGACCTTAACTTCATTGTCAACATGAAAACTACTCAGGACAGAATGGATTGATTTCAAGGCGGATAAAAGCTTTGACAAGCCATTGTTGCCACTTACAATGATGCTACTGTACACATGGGGCAGAAAGGTCACTATTTGGGCCTTAAGCCAAGAAATGGCAGATGGTTTAGACTTTGTCAATTTCTCAACCAAGCTGTCATCTAAATAAAGATCGGCAGACACATTAAAGTTGGAAAGTGTACTCAAAACCCTGTGATCTGCAGCAAAAACTCGAATATGACTTGCAGAGACCTTGTTTAGCTCAAGAAATGATACTATTCTGCCAAGTGAAGCAGCTGAAGTGATTCCTCTGGCATTGTAGGAGAAACCCACAAAAGTTCCTATAACATAGAAACAAGAAATGATCCAAGTCAACAAAGCTTCAAAGAATTTGAGCTCATTCATGATTTCAAACAAACAAATACTATACATCTTCAAATAAGTGGGGCATGCTAAACTCTTCTTTGCGCTGAATTAAGAGAAAAAACAGTGTGAACAAGCAATAGCAGATAATTACCTGAAGAGCTAAGAGTGAGAAGAGACAAGAAGAATAAGAACAGCCCCTTTGAAGCTACTTTGGCCATCATAATCAGAGGTGTTTTCTGGGTTTCAGGAGAAGAACCCTATGGATTTTTAGTGAGATTCATACAATAGTAGTGCTTAAAAAACACAACGCTAATAGAATGAAGATAGGAGATATAGAAGGGGAAAAGCCAAAAGGTGTTGTGGATGAAAGGTTAGTAGAGAAGAGAGAGAGAAAGCAAAAGGATGATGACTAGGTTTACATGTAATGATAAAGGAAAGAGGTTACTGTCATGAAGGATTGGGCTAGAAAATGCTGTGTTCATCAACAGTAGAGAGAATCAAGTAGGCAGCCACTGCTTTTCTAGCTTCTTTATCTTTCCCAAAAACACAATTGGGCGCAAAATATAAAGCACCTTCCTTCACCCTAGGACAAATTCCATGAGATATGGCCACATGCACGTTACACAGTATAAATATACGCAAAGATGGCATGCCTTTGTCTACTTGTCCCAATAGGGTTTGCAAAATACAAGGATGGCAAGACATGCTCTCATATGCTGCCCTCATACACGCTTTGCTATGTTATGAATTACCACAGTAAAATGTTTCTCAATTCTCTCGAATCCATCAATATTTTGCATTGACCAACAACACTTACTTGTTTTATGTTACTGTTTTCTACTGACAGTTAACAAGCTTAAACTTTCTTCACCATCTGTTAAGATTCTTTTGTAGAAGTAGAACCTCCTAGCAGACAGCTAGCTTTTCAAAGGGTTATAGAAGACAGTGTCATTAACCCACCCAGTCAACTCGGGGCCCGACTCTTGAACTGGATCTCTATGAAGTATAAAAAAAGAATCTAGAACCAACAAGTGGGTTGAAAAAAATGCCTAAAGTTTAGTTGAGAATAACCAAAAGGAGAATGCACTGCTGCTGTCAGCATCCATTACCCTGTCTTAACACATCCTCGAGGATTTGAAATTGGTTGGGCAGTGTACGAGGAGGATATCAAAGTCAGTTCTGGTTAGCTCACCAAGTTTCACAAAAAAAAAAAAAAAAAAACATAATTTATTTTACCTTAAATAAAAAGTGATGAAAAAATCAAGGGCCAAAAAGAGGCTTTGGATTAGGCCTCAACCTTCAACCAAGATGTTAATGATTTTTATTTGTCTAAGCCGACATTTTTTAGCAAGCATTGTTATTTTCTTGAAATAAAATAGATGAATATAACGAAGATAGATATAACAATTTTCTCTTTACTTCTTGTTTTAAAAATCCATAAATTTATTTTAAAATTATCTTATATTATGTTTATGTTTTTGTCTCTTCAATTAAATATATATATATTTTTTAATTTTTCCTGGTACACTAACCAACCGAATGTAAAGGAACAAATAAGCATACATTTACATAATTTGCATACATTTGTATATATAATAAAATTCCAAGCAGCAAAGTTGTCAAGTTAACCAAACTCGTCCCTCTACAACTAATTTGATTAATGAGGTCCCTCTACATTACATTCCGCCCTTAATCCATAATGGTATCAAATTATCAATATTGACTTTGTCGTGGACGTGTGACACATGTACATTTTGAATAGAAAAAAAGCTTGTAAAAATAAAATTGATTTTCTTATTGTTTAATCATTTCTGTAGGCATTGAATTAAATAATCATTATTAACATCTTTCTGGATTGAGGATCCTAAATTGCAACCTAAATCTACGATAGATGGATCCCATTGATTAAATCAAAAATAGAAGGACCCAGTTGATCAAGTAAACATAGTAGAGGGACCGTGGGTGTAATTTACCTTGGTAACCAAACTATTAGTAGGGCCACTTTCCATGGGATATTCCATTGAGTAGGGACAGCCCATGTGGAACAATGTATTGTGCTTCTCTGCTTTTCAAGTTCTGAAGACTTCACAAGTACCTTTTCTGACTAGGTTACACTTCATAGCCGAAAGCGAGCACGGTCCTATTGGCGGTGATAAGGTTGATTCCATGGTTGTAAAACCTTACATGGCGGTTGGGCCCCGCCGACCTGCTCTGCTAGCTTGGGCTGGTTATACAAGGATTTACTCAAAATTGACATTGTTTTAAAACGATGCTGAATTGATGCGGTTTAACGGTTTAATAACTTTTTCGATGGAAAACAGAGATCCATGCATGAATCATGATTAAAAAGAAAAAGGAAGAGAAAAGAAAAGAGCTCTAAAATAGGTGCTGGTACTTTCAATATCTGATACGTGTGCTTTTTCTGATTTTGCGTTGTCAAATGGAGGATAAATCTGCCTACCATTATTCTCACATTTCGAGTCATTTACTGCTATAGAATCAGAGATTTAAGGTAAAGGGTGATACTTGATGACATTCATCATGTTGTGTGTGTCCACACCTTTTGGAACATCCCATGCAGATTTCTGGTCAGAGGGATAGAAAGTAGTGCATCTCATCTTTGAATTTCTTTCCATTCTCTTCCCAGCTGTAACTTTTGGGCATCCAATGAACATATTCTTCCACGATTAAAGAAGGGGAGAACAAAAGAGGATTTAAAGTCAATAAAAGCTGGTAGAGCAACGATCTTGCGTGGTGTAATTTGCTGGTCCAGAAGCAAGGAGCAGGTAGCAGGTAGCAGGTAGTTCCTTAAAACTATAAATCGAGAGAGAGAGAGCCTTCAGTTTACCAACTAGACTGCAACATTTGATGCCATGACGAGTCACATTTACTGAAAGCAAAAGAACTAGATATGCTCTGTTAAAATAAAAGGCTCTAGAGAGATGCATATGTGAACTATAAACACTGGACAGCCTTACATGGCATCCACTTTGTGAACTTCAAATCCATGACATGAACTCTCATTTCCTTTGTTAGCGGCAATGGTACATCTGTTCTGCAGAGTTTTGCAACAACTTTGTTAGTCGTACACTGCACCGTCACAAGATGCTAGTTGTGAGTCATAACTAGCATCTATGTTCTACTTTAACAAACTGTGATTGGATATGCCTTCTTTCAATTCCTTTTACATGATTATCTAACCTATCCCCCCTAGAACATACAAGAAAAGAGTTATCGTCCTAAATAAGTAACCACTTGTAAGCAATTTATTCACACAACAAGCAAGTTGCTGAAGAAAGGATCCGAAACAATAGCTTCCTTAGCTGAATTATACTTGCTGAGACGCTTTTTGAACGAGCGCATATCTCTCTCATTTTTTGAAGAGCGATCCTGCAATCAAATCAATAGTAAGTGGATCAGACAAGTTAATCATCTCTAACCGTTACAGTTGAAATGGTTGTATTCAGATTAGAATGCAACAGAATTTGTGTTTCTTCTTTCGTGGGACTTGTTGGTTTTCCATATATGAAAATTCTTTTGCAGCCTTGTCTGCACTACACACTGTTAGGAGGTGCTTTTATTAAAAATTAAGGACAACAAACAGTGAAAGGAACAAAACGTGGAGAATTTGATAAATCAAGAATATAATTCATTTTCTAGTTTCTAGAAAAAGAGACTTACAAAAGATTTCTTCAGGAGCAGTATGTCCACCAAGTATAGCAACCACAACACGTTTGTCTTGGGGAAGCTGTAGAAAATGAGACAAAACAGTCATAATATCTTTCCAATAACCAAAGATGAAGTTTTGAAATCAAGAAAAGTTTTTTTTTTTTTTTTTTAAAAAAAAAAGCTACAAGAAAAGCCTCTGAACAAGTACGAGAAAACAAAAGAAACAAGAAGTTGTCTTTCCCAGTGTTTGAAACCAGGACACCCTGATAGTGTATGGACAAACAAATATAGTGGTAAAAATGACTTTAATGCATATCTCCAAAGGGTGTCAAATGATAGGTGCAACCACACATGCCACATATCAGGAAATAATCAGCGTTGCGGTTGAGTACATTTTACATGAATAGGCTGTGGTTATGTTCAGCAGAAATGGCATCGATTTTAACTGTTCCAAATCTAACTCCTTGTGATGTAAATGAAGTACAGTAACAACACCAGCATGGTCCTCTTATGCGTATAAGAAAGAAAAGCTATCAGAAATATTACCTTCCTTCCCAGAAGTCTTCAGTTACTTCTTTCATCTTCCTATATGTTTCTGCCTGCACATGATGTTAGAATTCAACCAGCCAATATTATGATATAAATATTGCCTACAACTTGTATTGTGGTTCTTGCCTGTCTATCTCCTTTCGGACCCTTAAAGAGATAAGGGTCCGAGGTTAGGTCCAGGAAGAGTATATCTTGACCTGTGTAAATAAAAGTTTGTTAGTTTATCATGAATCAAGTATAAATCTAAGCATTTATGTGGATAACATAAGAAAAAATAAAGAACACTCACCTGTGTTAATTCTGGAAAGAGTAAAATCAATTATTGATATCAATAATCCTGAAGTTCTGAAAATCATTTTCTTCCCCTCCAGGATAAACTGCACAGTAGCAGATTCATTTCGACGCAAAAGAATGTTTCCCCTGCAACAAAACAGGTCCTAAATCAGCTCTCAAGAAAAAACACGATATTATTTGATTGCAGAATCAACAAACCAGTGCAGGTCCCGGTGCTCAAATTCATATGCAGCTTCTGCAACAGCTAAGCCAGCAGTAACCTGCAAAAGCATGATAGACACAGTAAATATTGAAGGTGGCAGCAGCTCAGTGAAGAATTGACTTTAAATGCTAAAATAAAACGTGCACAATTACCTGAACCAATAAACTCTGTGCTTCATCAAAGTTTGAGAGCACAAAGCTTTCAAGGTCTTTCCCGCCATGTTGTAGCACAAACACCACATAGCACTGCACAAATTAATTAGACATGGTAAGCAAACCTATAAACATTACTCTGGAAACTTGCAGCGTCAATGTCATGTGGGGATTTTGCAACTTCAGCCAATTGAATTTAAACATATTTACATATAAAACATGCATGCATATTGTGTGTGCTAGAAGTGGATGTATCTTTGAAAGCAACAGTCAGTTATGTCTATAAAGGCCCAATGCTAAACCTGTTTCTCCGGAAACTCCTTAGGATGATCATTTTCAGAACCATGTTTTTCATCCCAGTATTCCCATGCTTTAACCAAGGAAGGGTCATAAGGACCTTGGCAAACTCTTAAGCTGCAAATAAAAGAGATCATTAGATATGACCTACTGCAGAAAATCTAAAAAGTAAAAAGCTTAAGACTACAGAAGATATGTAATTTAATGTGAAGATGAATTTCATTTATTCATAAGTTGAGTCAACCCTTGGCGTATCAGTCTACTAGTTTATAGCCAAATGCTATTGCTCAACTCAATTTGCAAAGCAAAGCCCAACAATCATAACCCATTGAACATTTTTTCAACCAGAATGTAAGCCTACTGAACATACTAAAATGAAAGCAACCTATAATTGATTATTGTTTTGCGAAGATACCAAGTAGCAGAAAAAATGTTATAGTACTTTGAACATACTCTAGAGTTTCAATGAAGGTTGTGCAAGAATTGTCAAAATCAGCATCATGGGATCTGAGATTGTTGAGAGT
The DNA here is from genome assembly GCF_000002775.5 of Populus trichocarpa. Lineage (NCBI taxonomy): Eukaryota > Viridiplantae > Streptophyta > Magnoliopsida > Malpighiales > Salicaceae > Populus > Populus trichocarpa. Next base: position 305,609 of record NC_037289.2, on the reverse strand, counting down.
TCGAGAAAGGATAACCTCCTCGAGCAATTCTTCTGATCTCTGGAGCACAGAAAATCAAACGTTTCAGTAATAATACTCCATGAAGAAAGTGCCAATATGATAACAATGAATACAACTCTGCCTATCACAATGATCATGAGAAATTTCACAGAAAAGTTAGAACTAGAGATGTTACTGTTCCATACCTTCTGTACTTCTCCATTTACCAGTAAGTCCCCATCAATAGGAACTATTTTACAGACAGTATTACCAGCTTTAAATGCTTCTCCATAAGTTCCTTCACCGACTTTGACAATATTCTCTGGTTCACTGGATAAATAAAGTTTTATTCCTTATCAGTTTTAAGGATGAAAGAGCTCAAGTTAAATAAATCAGCAAAGATAAGTTATATGACTGAAAGTCTGGCAGGCTAATATGCGTGAATTACTGACTTTAGGGATGCAGTTATTACACAACGATTAATCACATAAATGATATGAACCACCTCCAGTCAATAAGCATGCCATGACCAAGAAAATTCCCTGAACCTAAAACACTAAATGAGACAAATCTAACAACAATATGTGACACTTCTATTCTCAAAAGTCATACTTTCATCTTTCAAAAGCCACAGCCAACAAATCTTTAAAAGTTCTTAAAGGGCAGATGCTGATTATAAATTGTATCCATAAACTAAAGCATTAGATTGAACATCAACTATACAGTATTTGTGGTTCAGTGAATGCAGAATAGCAACAATACAACTTCCTACAGAACACACCGCAAGTTATTGATTCCAGGACAAAGTTGAAGAAAGCTTCTGTTTCTTTTTTCAACAGATGAAACTAATGATAGAACGAACTAAGATACAGTTTAAATAAAATTATGAACTAATTGTTGGGGAATTCCGGCACCCCATACGCGGACCGGGGGTGTACTGATAGTTGCTCATCGGAGGGTAAAGCACACTGACACAATATTTAACGTGGTTCGGCAAAACCGCCTACATCCACGGGAGAGAGTCCATATTATTTAGAGACTAGAGAAAGGATACAAAACAATACATGGAGGAGGATCACTCAACTCCCAGCTCACACGCTCCGCTGCCCATGGCAGCAGCTCCGCTGCCCATGGCAGCAGCTCCTCTTTCTCTTCTTCTCTTCACGTTCTCACACACTCTCACTTCTCTCACATTTGCTCTCACAAAACATGCCTCTTTTATAGGCAAATATGGTGAGCTCCTCCAGCACACAAATGTCAACATGGAGGGGACAATAAAGCCACAAAATAAGGCACAAATGGTGGCACTAAATATTCCACTTGCTTAGTGGTGGGTGGGGCATTTGCCACAATAATGGCAATTTCCTAACAATCACCCCCTTTGCCATTTATGTGGGCAATTGTCCTTTTTGCTTCTTCAGCACAAGCTTGCATTCTGCATCTTTTTCAAGCTTACCATTCTGAGAGCGTCTTCAATCCAACATCCCCCTTCGAGCGTATCAACCATGCTCGGTCCGGAATGATTTTTTTTTTCAAGCCTTACACCAAGACTTACAACACCCCCTCAAACGAATATTCCCAAGTGCGACAGTCATTGAGTATTTCAATGTGATCATAAGCTCACCACTCTTCCAAGAGTCTACTCATCCAGGAGTTGCGCCTGCCCTCTGTTCCAGCCTAGGAACCACGTCTTACTTCTCCGTGAGTCTCTCGCTCTTAGTCGTAAGAGTCCAGGTAGCTCTCCACCTTTAACCATGGGGGCAGCCCATAAAGGTTGATCCATATCTGTCTTCATACTCTGAGTATTACAATGCCATTACCGAGCTCACCACCTTGACAAGAGTCAACTCGTTCTCGGAACCTGCGCATGCCCTTCTGCTTCTTCATAGCAGCCGCGTCTTAATGCTCCACAAGTCACACACTTATTGTCCAAGGCAAATGTCTTCTAGCTCATTGATCTTTAGCATGGGGGCAATATCCATGAAAGTCAATCCTGCATTTGTCTCCATACTCATCATAGCCACTTCATTGGCTATACATACACCTGTCCACTTGTATCTAGCCATCACATCGGCTTTGGGGTTGTTCTGAACTGGGCTCATATCGTGGCCCACACACCTTCTCCTTAGGTGTCTCCGCTCGTCACCATGCGGCGGTCTGATCCGGGCTCCTATCATAGCCCTCACACACCTTCCATCTAAGGTGTCTTCACCTTTCATAGGTGGTCGCATCCTCCTTCAGTTGAGATGCTTCAAAGTGGCTCCAAAATTCTCTACCACCATGTGCACTATGGGAGAGATTACTGTCACTGACTACATAGAAAAAGAAAGTTGCGGTATGCTCCTCGCAATTCTCCACCTCGATTTCTATGTTTGGAGCTTCTGTGCCTTTCTGCTTGACAGCTCCACCTACACCAACTCTCTTTGATGTCTTCGCCTTTCATCATAGGCGGTTGCCTTGTATCACAGGCATTTGCACCCCCTCAATTAGGTGCCTCTGCAACAGCTCTCTTTCCATCCTTGCATGCATTGGAAAGGGTCTTCGCCTGTTGTCTTCATTAAGAGCACAAGAGACTTCCTGTTGTACGAACTTTAACAGTCTCTGCTCTGAGCTTCATCTGGGAACTCTTCTTCTCCTTGCACCTGTTGTCTCATTACAGTACCTCGTTGGATCTTACGGGTACTCATGCACAATCTCCGTGTGCCTCGTGCAATTTCTGTTCTCCAGATTTCTCCCTATTCCTTGCTTATGTTTGACAGCAGCTCATCCTGTCATAACACCTGTCCAAGTCAAAATAGGGTGCCAATCTTTATCCCCTGCTGTATTTCTCTTCCATTATCAGGGTCTTCATCAATTCTCCCCTCGAGAAATCACAGTCACCGAATCTAACTTCTTTGGAGAAATCACCACTTCATCAGATCCTTGATCATACGGAACCCAACTGTTCCCTTGTGCCGTCATCCTGCTAGTCTTCCACCGTTTCATTACAAACTGCTATATATACGAAAATAGTACCGTATGGATAATCCTTCCACTAAGCAAGTTCCCAGGAAAGATTGGAGGGGTCACACTGGTCCCGCTTAAAACCCAACCTCCTAGACAGAACTTCTTAGGCCATATCTATCCATCGTACTGTCTTTCCGTATATACAACCATTTGCTAGCTTTGTTGCGGCTTTCCTTTACAAGTGATCTGGGGTATCCCGGTTTTATACCTGATTTCTCAACATCTGGCGAGACTACCAGTGCTTCGATTCGTCAAGATTGGTCTTCATCAATTTTCACTCTCCACCTCAAATTGTCCACATGATCAGGTGTCTAGAGTGTCCCAATTTTGCCTTCCCTCTAGGCAATTAAAATTTTCTCCACTTAGCAGTTCAACACATGTAATTGGGTAAACATGTGTGACATGTTCTTCTTCATCTCCATCGACCACGATGATGACCATCAGATGCCTCCTGATCGGGCAATCTCTTTCGTTAATTCACCACCGCCATTTTTGGTCTCAAATCTCAACGATCGGACCGTACCATTGCATCCGGAACGATCAAATTAGCTGGAAACAAGTCTGAAATCGTCCCAATCGCACTTCAGACGGCTAAGATTTGATCAAAACAATTCTGGCCTGATCAACGGCTCAGATTCAATCTCAGATCCGGTTGCACGTAGGATCCGCTACACTGGATCCTGTCCCTCGGCTCGCGGCTCGGCTCGGCTCCAATTAGGCTCGGCTCAACTCGGCTCGGCTCAGCGCGGCTCGGCTCGCGGCTGGTGACATGGCAGGTGGGTCCCACAGTGCTGACGTGTCTGCTGACTGGACGATGACGTGTCTGCTGACTGGACGCTGACATGGCATGCTGACTGTGCGATGACGTGTCTGCTGACTGGCGCTGACATGCATGCTGACTGTGTATACTGGCGTCATGATTGCGTCATGATGATGTCATCCTTATCCGGGTCTGGCACGTGGGTCGGGTCGTCTGGTATTCGGGTCGGGTCGGGTCAGTTCATCCGGGTGAAGAAGACGCGTGTGACACGTGGCGCGCGTCTGTGCGCGTGGGCAGTCTCTTCGCCGGCGCGTGCGGAGGTTTCCGACGTCCGATTTCGACGCGGTTTTCAACAGTGGCTTCGTCTCTTCCTCCTCTACACAGTGGTATGGTCAAAACACAATTTTGACAACTTTTATTTTTGAGCAAAATCAAACACCCCTTTAAACCATGTGCTCTGATACCAATTGTTGGGGAATTCCGGCACCCCATACGCGGACCGGGGGTGTACTGATAGTTGCTCATCGGAGGGTAAAGCACACTGACACAATATTTAACGTGGTTCGGCAAAACCGCCTACATCCACGGGAGAGAGTCCATATTATTTAGAGACTAGAGAAAGGATACAAAACAATACATGGAGGAGGATCACTCAACTCCCAGCTCACACACACTGCTGCATATGGCAGCAGGGCTGCTGCCCATGGCAGCAGCTCCTCTTTCTCTTCTTCTCTTCACGTTCTCACACACTCTCACTTCTCTCACATTTGCTCTCACAAAACATGCCTCTTTTATAGACAAATATGGTGAGCTCCTCCAGCACACAAATGTCAACATGGAGGGGACAATAAAGCCACAAAATAAGACACAAATGGTGGCACTAAATATTCCACTTGCTTAGTGGTGGGTGGGGCATTTGCCACAATAATGGCAATTTCCTAACACTAATCAATCATGAATTTTTTATATAAACTTGCCATCGCAAAGTAAGAAAAAATGTTATGAAAGTCAACCTTGGATCAAAAACAGCTGCAGGCATCATCCAGATAAAATAACTGCCTCTTTTGAAAAGGAAATTTGGTTGGAAAAACATACAAATATAAAAAACTGAAGGTTTGAACCAAAATGCATTGTTTTCTTAAAAAAAATTATTGTGAGTCAAAACAATATGCAAATGTAAGAGTTCTTGTAGGGGAAAAGAGCAGCAGCATAATGGAAAAAGGAACAAACCAGTATTTGGAGAATACTTCCAGCAATGTTGATGGAACTGACTGTCCACAGACTGCCAATAGCGCAGTAACTGGATCCACATAGTCATGATCTGATAAAGAAGATGTTGAAGCTAAGGACAGTTTCTTAACTGCACCCTCAATGTCTTCACAACCCTCATGGCCCACAAACATAGAACTGCTCTTTTGTGCAAGAGAATTCCTTTCAAGGACACCTTTACTAGGTAAATATGATCTAATTCTGCTATGGACAGAATGCAGTTTCGAATTAGTTTCAAAAACAGCTTTTTCTGGAGTTATCACATCAACAATGTTGAAATCATTGCCACTCATAGGTCCCAAGGGAGGCATGGTTGGAGTTTCTAATATCTTCGACAGTGTACTAGAAGGCTCACAACTATAATTTAACTTCTTAGCAATTAGCCATTTCTCTAATCTTGATGACATATGTGGTATAACAACTGCATCAGTTTCATTGCCAGTGGCCCATGTACTAGAGCTTTTGGGAGATGGGCTCTCCTCCAGCAACTCGAAGGCATCGACCTCTTCAAAGTATTGCTTTTCTTTCTCAAAATTGGGAGGTTGCACTGCTTTTCCCTTCAAACACCAGGAATTAAAGCACGAAAATTACAATGAACCAGAACGGAGGGAAAAAAAGATTACTTGGTGCTAGAAACTAGAAAGAGCAAGTGCAAGTCTAGAAGAAACCAGCATAGTAATAACAACACAAGAGAAGAAGCAGGAAAAGGTAATAATGATATACTTTTGGAACAGGTGGTTTTCCCCTTTTTCTAGCCTGTTTTTGTTGAGGCTGATTGTCCACACAAGCAGCAACAGCTATACTTATCCTCCCTCTGAGTCAAGCACAAAATAATCCCATAGGAAAAGCAGAATCAAAATCAAAAAGAAAAAGAAAAAAGAAAGGAAAAGGAAAGAAAGAAAGAAAACAAAATGGGCATCCTTAATAAGTTTGAGAAAAAAAAATTATAGCTTATATGAGTGCATCTCCATTCTCAAAAGCTGAAAATGCACTGGCCATGAATTTCCCTAGCATTAGGTGACCTCACATCAAGCCATCAAATGGCTTGAATTTTTTTCTTGTTTTTATCATTTCTCGTATCCTACGAAAATCCATATAACTCTTCTTTTGTTTATCTCTTTGTTTTTGTATAATTATTATTATCACTATTAATCAACCCCTTGAAAACTGAAAAGTGCAACACACACAAATGAGAAAAATCCAAAAGTTCAAAGGTTCCACCACAATCACCAACTAGTCAAACTGAAACAAACAAACAAAACACAAAACCCACCAATTAGAAACCAAACAGAAACACAATTAACAATCAAAAACCAGAACATGAATTCCATCGAAACGAATTAATTAACCTGGTGAAAGTGAGATGCACCCAAAAGTTGAAAGCTTTCATTACAATCACCAACTAATCAAATGAAAAACCCACCAACTTAAAGATCAAACCGAACCACAATCAACAAGCAAAACCCACAACTTACAATTCATTAAAAACAGGGAATTGAATTGAGCTGAATTAACCTCGTAGAAAGTGAGCGATTCCAACTGACACGTTTAGTGGCACGACCACCGCCACCAAAACTCACTCTAATATCCTTGTCCTTCAATTCCAACTGTTTCCTGCAAAACCCAGAAACAAAAACACAAAAAGCTCAAATCTTTACACGAACACAGGCAAGAAACAGTAATAAAGTTAAAGAGTTTTTTATCATTTAACATTACAAGTTGGCATCTTGTGAGGTTATTTGATTTTGGGGTGTTTTTTGTCTTCTCCTCCTTTGGTAAATGGGTTGCTGTTGTTGTTGTTGAAGTGATTGTCTTCCTCCTCCTCCTTCTTCTTCAGCAATGATTTCTGACCATAAATCAACTCTACTTCCTTCACCTTAAACAACAACAAAAATGTCACTGCTGCAGGTGCCTCTGAATTACATAAATAGTTTACTGTCAAAAACTGAAGATTTTTCAGGTACCTGTTTTGGAACCCATCATTAGTACAAAAATCCTTTGGAGAGAGAGTGTTTTGAAATGCTGGAGTTGATGCCTGGGCGGGAGTTGCATAGGACGACGTGTAGTTTTTAAGATGAGAAGGTGGTAAAACGCCGTCGTTTGCTTGTGGATCCTAAAAAATAGAAATTTGCTCGGAACAATTCACTTCAATAATCTTTTTAATTAATTTTAAAGCAAATTTCAGATATCCATCAAGATTTTACTTGTTTTAATTTAATTTGAACAGGGTTTAGATAAAATCAAATTAAAGTACAGTAAAAATATAATAATCAATATTCTCTTATTAATGTTGTCTTCTCAGCCAGTAAAATTTGCCAAGAAAACATCCCTTTTAATGATTAAAAAACATATGCTTGTAATATCCTCCTAGCATCATTCTTTTTTACATTACATTACATAAAAATTGATCCAATCTGCGACAAAACATGCAAAACCTATCTAGTTTAAATTTAATGGGAAAAGGGCAACATACATCTTTTTGCTTCCCCATGTCTCTCGGTCATTGTACGTAGGCCAAGGTTACAGATTTTTCACATAATGAAGTTTTTTTACTATGCTTTCCCGAAGTGTAAGGTGTTGTTTATAACGCGAAATAATAATTGTTTTTTAAAATATTTTTTATTTATAAATATATTAAAATAATATATATTTTTTATTTTTTAAATTTTACTTATGGTATTAGTATATTAAGATGATTTAAAATTATAAATAATTAATTTAAAATAAAAAAAATTCTAAAAATCTCAAAAATATTTTTTAATCATAAAAACAAACAAAATCTATAGGAAAGAATTGATTTTTAATCAAAAATATTTTTTAATCATAAAAATTATGGGAAGGCTGCTAACAAAATCTATAGGAACCATCGGAATTTAACAATACATAAGGGAAGATCATTAGCTGACACGATTCAATGATATTATTATTATCATAACCTAAAACTTTGTCAAATTGGGATGGGACTTGAATGAGTACTATAGTTATTGGAATTAATCTAAGGTTAGACTTCTATGTTGTTTTAGTTTTTTTAATTGAAATGATATTATTTTAATTAAAATTTAAAAATAAAACTTGAAGTAATCAACAAACCTAATTACTTTGAAGCTAACTTGCACGTAGTTTTTAGCCTTTGATGACATGGATTTAGACAGAGAGAGCTACATGTTAACCACCCGCACCCCAGTTATCAAAGCCCTTTCTTCCCCTTACAGAAAGCGTGCGAGAAGAAGAATGTCAATCGTGTTTGCTTTCCCAAGTTGACAGATACTTTACGTAGCCCATATATATTCCCTGAGGGGTGCTGCTATTTCAAATCACGATTTGTTATGGTTTCCTTTTCAATATTTCACAACAAATCAAGCCCACCAACCGCCTTCCCTTCCCTTCCCTTCCATCTTAATTGATGAAAAGATTGAGGAACATCAAGATCATGATCTCCCTTTTCTCGCACAACAGCAACAGTAGCCCATTTCATCGAGTGTGTTGGGGATACAGCTTTCACGCTAATTGACCATGAAATGAAGCATGGCTTGCATAAAAAGAGTCGTCTTAATTATACGTATGAAGTTTGCAAGGAAGAGTTCCTTCCTGCTATTTATAGTTGCAGTTGAACCATGCGTACGTATGGATCATATACGTGCTATCATAACACGTACAATCAATCAATAAACTCACTAGGTAACCATCATTGTTAGGCATGGAGTAATTAAAGTTTAAAAAGGCTGGGAATCCAGCTTCATGTGTCGGTATAGGCAATGAGTGGATTTTGTTTTTATTGTCATTTAAATTTCAAATCGGAAGGAAAACACTGGGATGGCTGCATATCTTTTACATTGCATGACTACTACGTACGTCTGCGGATCGATGCTTTATTTTCTGGTTTCTTTCATTATGCCCTTAATTGGTTTATTAATCTCTGTTAATGGATTGATCATGTGTTCTAACATCAAGAGTGCTAGAGTTATAATCTCACGGTCTCCTTCGGATTCTTATACGCTGAAATGGAATGTGGATGACTTCTCTCTACTGGCAAGCCTTGTCCAACCGGTATCGGAGGGGTTCTTCGCGATCACAAATTAAGGTCCGGTGTTAGGTTTTTTCTCTACTCTTGTTGGGATAAAAAATTCAAATGAAACAAAGATTCTAGTTGTGATTAAAGCTCTGGAATTATATTCTTTAGAGCATCTCCAACCGGAGAGGCAAATGAGGAGGCAAAGTTAAAAACCTATCCTTTTAGCTTTTGTTTCTTTAATTTGTCATTCCAATGCAGCAGCCAACCGAGAAGCCAAAATGGTTGTTTAAATTAGGAAGAGCTATTTCTACAGTTTACTGTAGAAATAGCCAAAAACATATTAACGTTGCCAACGGCTATAAAAATAGCCGTTGGTCAACAGTATTTTATTTTTGCTTTAAAAAATTAAATTTAACAGTAACATATAAAACTGAAAATTAAAAATATTCATATAAATAAATTTTAAGTTTAATTTTAAGTTATATCTTTTAAATTTCATATTATTTCATTAAATTTTATATTAACATCATAATTATATTATATATAAAATATTTAAATTAGTTATATAATTATATAAAAATGAATTTAACATGAAATATATTAAAATATAAATGGCTTTTCTAAATAGCTTTTTACCATTGGAATGCATATAATCAAAAAAGCTATATTTATACTATTCAAAAAGCCATTTTTTAAATTTAGCTTCTCAATTTGGCTTTTTGCATTGGAGATGCTCTTACAAGAGGACTTTTTTTTTTTTTTTTTGAGTAAAATCCATCTTAAAATCTGACTCTACTAGTATCATCAATAGGATGAGTAATTAAGCCATGTAATAGAACATAAAAATTTAAATGTACGATGACTTTTTTGTTTTTTCTTGTGCTTGCTGCTTGGCACTATCTTGGAAACCGTTGCTTCAGAATTAAGGCTTGCTTAATTACTGCTCAAAATATTGATGATGATTCATTCACAGGCAAGAGTACTTGCAATATACTTTCCATTCTCAATTTTATGTTTTTTTAATTAATAATTATATTTTTATTTTTTCTGTATTTCTTTTTAAACATGACTTGTGCAATAAAACATATTCTTGAATCAACTTGTATTTTAGTTGAGATTGAGTTTTTCTCCGAAACAATCTTGGAAGCATGAAATTTAGAGAGTTTATAAGAAAGGGATGACTAAATCCGACCATTAAACCTATTTTTTGAACTTAATGCTATCATCATTCATGAGCAATCAAGTTCCATAGACATCGAGATCACGGAATCAGATGGCAATCTTGTTTTTCAACAAAGGGGTCACGGGCTGCTTAAATTAAGGTTAGCAGACACTATGCTTGCTTTATTCAAAGGAGGCAGACGATGTCCCAGACAGTGAGCTTTTTTTCTCTATTCCAGTGCTCGTATCATTATCATGAGATCACAGCTGGATGAACAAAATCTAATATAGAACCATTTCTGGGTTGAAAATCTATAAACATGCAGTATCTCTCAGCTTTAAAATTAAAAATATTTTCCAACTTTCCGTCAATGTGATTAAATGCCATGTCAAACTTCCCGTCAAATTTAATTTCAAAAACATCCCTTAATTACGAGTGTAGGATGTAACAGTAGTGCCTTGTTCTAATCTTAAAGGCATATATGTATATGTTGTGATTAAATTCAATTTAATTTAAGCGGAAACTGTGTGAAAAAGATATAAATGATTTGCTGATAAAATAATATTTAAGTTTGGTAATTTCACACATGAAACCAGAGCTCACAGTTGATGAACAGAGTAGAAACGAGATGATAGGATTAAGAGGCCCTTTTTATATCATCAAATCAATTTATTTGTTAAGTAGTTATGTTGTTCCCATCCATATAACATATAAAATAAAATAAAAACTAGAAAGCTGTACTGATCCCATCACCGCAGCCCTTGAATTTTTTTTATTTTTTTTTATTCTGCTAAGTTGTGCTACTGGAAACAACATAATCTTTTAAATTTTAAAAGGTTAGGTTGATAGAAACAACACAACTATTTAAAGGATGCCATTTTTCTAGAAACAATTTCTAACCTGTACCAATCTGCTAATTTTTTGTTTTATTTTGATGGTATTTCAAAAAAAAAAAAAACTCCAATAGATATAGATTGTGTAGGTGGCATTATGTGCCCTAGCTAGGTACATGGAAGAATTATGATCACACTGGGAAAAGAGGCTGGCAAATAATCACTGTGATCTTTTGACATGAAAGGAATTAAGGAAAGTTTAAAAGACTGTGCATTTCGCACGGTAAAATTACTTTTTAACTCTTAAAAGGTAAAATCATTAATGTTGTCAGTTGTAGTTGTTTTTAAAATGTTTTTTTATTTATAAATATATTAAAATAATTATTTTTTAAATTTTTAAAAATTTATTTTTGATATAAATACATTAAAATAATTCAAAAACATAAAAATATTAATTTTAAATAAATAAAATTCAAAAAATCATCTTTTAAACAGCACTCGCAAAACAAACGGGTCCTGGTCTTAGAGATATAAATTTTTTTTTAATGAGATATATTAGTCTTTAAAGGAAATTAAAGGATTTGACCGTCTTTTTATCTCTTTAATACACAATATAACTACTACTTTTACCCTAAAAAAACGTTTTTCTCAGGTCAAGGGGCTTTATGGGTTTTTTCAATTTTTTATGCTCCATAAGTACTTAAATACCCCTAATAAAATAATATTTCATAGCTCTAGATGTAAGGACATTTTAGTTAGTTTACTTATAATTTTTGTGTTATTCACATGAGATGTAAGTAGTAATTGGATCTTTTAGTACATATAAAAAAATATTATTTTATGTTAAAAAGTGATTGGCGGAAGCCTATCACCCGACATCAAATAAATATTGTCTACGCTTTTTAGATGGAGTATGCGGTGCCAAAATAGATTTGAACACCGCCGTTCATGACAACGTTTGATGTGTCTTATCACCCTATCATGGTGATGAGACGCGTGTGGTCAAAAGATCGACGGTTGAGCTGCAGTCACACCTTTTTCTTTTTTTTTTCCCTCTCTCCACTCTTAAAAAAATTCGTTGGCCCTTAAAAAAATATATTGGCCTTTAAAAAAACAATGATATATAGTTATTTGTTTGTTAAGTTAAATTAGGTTCTTATTTTTTAATAGCAATATATTTGGTCTTTAATAATTTATTTAGTTAACTTTGTTTTTTAATTTCATCAACTGATATGTGATTTTTATATCAGATTTGGTCATTATTCTTATCATTGTAATATATATGGTCTTGAATCATTTATTAAATTAGTTTTTTTTTTCAATTTTATCTATTGACATTTGATTTTTATATCAATTTGGTCATCATTCTTTCAATTGTTATTTCTAGTTTTCCTTGTTTTTTTTCTTAATTGAAATTGTTTATCAATTTCATTCTTATGATTTGATTATTTTTTTGTCAAATTTGGTTTTATTATCTTCAAATCTATATCTTTTTCTTCCTGTCTATTTTTTTTTCCAAGTTTATCCTTAATTATTCTAGTTGATTCGAAATTATTGTTTTTGAATTTATCCTTTATGCTATCATCCACCCTCATGATTCATGATATAAGTTTTCAATGTTAAACCAAGTTGGTTTTATTAATTTTTTATTTCATCCATCATCACTGTGTCAATTGAAAATTAGTAATAACATTTTTTATAAAGTTATAATGATGTCATATACTAGGACATGAATTTACTAGGTTTGACTTGGGTAAGTTTTTTTTTTTCATCTCGAGTAGATTAGTAGAAGTCTAGAATCTTAGATTTTTTTTTGGTAGAATATTTGTATTTTCTTGATATCTTTTTTATAATTAAAAAATTAATAGGTGTAGCAAGGACCAGACACCCATCTAATACCTATTATTTATAGCCTGTTTGAAAGTGTATTTTTCAAAATATTTATCACTGAAAATATATTAAAATAATATTTTATTTATTTATTAAAATTTTTCTTAACAATAATATATTAAAACAGTTTAAGAATATAAAATAAATTAAAATAAAAAAATTCAAAATTTAATGAAAAAGCCAGCATAACGACAACCAAAATTTCATTTAAATAGAGCAGAAAGATGAGCCCACGTGTCCTCTTAACTGTCTCCTGAAAGCTTCTTTGCATAAAAGGTACTTATGCCTGCCTTAGGTAAGGGACAAGTACTTTGCGTTCATGGGGCCTAGCATTGCTGGCTGTCAATCATGGGGTACCCCTCCTCAACTAGTTTTGAACTTATCTACTCTTGATATATATATATTTTTTTTCATTTTAGTCTTAATATATACTGCAAGAAATTGGAAGCCAGGTTGAATTTTCCAGACTTATAGAAGGATCGATGCATTGTATCCACATCACTCATATAAATTTAAAAGGATTTTTCAGGATTACATTTTAGAAAGTTTTTTTGAATTCATCTATATTGCTCGTTGATCTAAAATAGTATTATTTTTTAAAAATAAAGCCAAACTAAAATTTTATCATATCAATCAGATTATAGATTGATTTATCGAATTATACATGTTTGATATAGTAAACTTAGATGTAATCTAGGTTCATAGATGACCCACCTGAGCATGCCAAGCTTAATAACACAAACATGTTTGCTTGTACGTACATCGTAGAAGTCATTTCATAGGAATTGATACATTCCCTACATTTATTTTATTTATTTTCTCGGAATCTTTTGTTGGATTAGAATCCAAGGAATTCCATGGGCTGACAGAGAACAAATCCAGCACTGCTCGAATAAACAGCTATACACCAGCAATTCCATGAGTTGACAATATATATAAATCTCATGAATGTGGAAGCATGTATATTGTATAGTCCAACGCTGCGCAACATTAAAGAATGACCGCAAGCTAGCTGAGGATCGCACCGTGCCAACTTGCCAGGCAAACAAGAGCACTACATAGTTTTTGTAACACAGATCTCTAGGCCATGTTTTCACATATGCATGCCCCATGAACACAGGGGCATCTTGTCTCCTCCAAGGTAAGGAACACACGAGACACGTCCAGCTTTATTTTTTTTTACACACACACACACACAAAAATACATGTGTGTGTTAGTTATGATATAGTCCGAGGATATGCTTATTTATGTGCTGCTGTGTGATTGAGAAAACAATCATAGCACCAAAAACAAGCTAAGATAACATAAAATTAAAAAATTGATTCCAGTACAAAACTAGGGTGCTGGCAAGCACGAAGCAAAGCAACAGGCTGAAGAGATAATTTTTTATAATTAACCGTTATTGGAAAAACATCATGCGACCTTAATCAATGGTCTGAAAGGATTATTGTGATGAAACCGAGATGAAGGTAGGGGCGGGCAGGTATCATACAGTGGCTTCGATTAAATAGATTGGCATGTCTAATTAATGAAATTAATCATTCAATAATTGTGTTTAGAATAATTCCTGGCCTTTTCCTCCTGAAATTGCTATATGAATTTGCAGAAAATATTACACCATCATGCATGCCACTAAACAGAAGAGGCTCATTGGACCCCGTCCGTCACAACTCTTTCCAATATATTATCTTTAGAAATCACAACCAAAGCATTCTCTTTTTCCTGCTTGCTTGGTAACGTAGTTAGCCATGTATTCTTACAACTTTTTATTATTTTATTTAAAAAATAATTTATATATTTTTTATCATTTTAAAACAGAAAACACTTTAAAAACAAATGCATGATAAATCTCCTTCTAATAAATGAATGACTGTTGTTTTATTTTTACTCATGAACTTAAGCACATTTCCTATTATATTAATGCGATTTTTTTTATTCAACTTTGTTAAAGGATATTTTCAAACCAGCTTGCATGCTAATCGAAGTTGAATCATCTCTCGAGCAATATCAAGATAATGCATTCAAAATAATTCAATAAAGAAGATCCAACTTCACTATTTAAATCTAGAAAATAAAATATAAAAAACTAATCCCTTGGAGTTTAAGATGGTCTTTTTAATGATTCACGAAGGAGATTTTTTTTTGTCAATTTTAGTTAATAAATTAAATTAATAAGTCTAAAAAGGGGTTAAAATGAGGAAAATAAACATTATTAAAAGCTCATTTGTTATTGTAATAATAATTTTTTTATTTAAAAATATATTAAAAAAATATTTTTTAAAAAAATACAAAAATAAATGAGCTTTAAATCACAGAAGAGTTAATGCATGCTCGTGATTAACTGCCCTGCTGGCCATTTCAATAATTTAGGCAACCAAAACGTAAAAATTTGCTGAATTCTTGATCGATGAGTTTGATGAGTGATGTGTATATATGAGTAACGAAATTTTAAAGCAACTAGCATTAAGTTACTACAGTGATCGTGTTAGATGCAGCTAAGTCTATGCCTGAACCTGCTAGCTACATAGACCTAGCTAGTTGGCTAGCTCACCATGACAAACCTGCTGTCATCAAGCAATACACACCTGGGTATACATACACTACGTAGAGCCACCATACACTACGTACGTAGAGCCCTTCAAAACCTTATTCATATTCATCATCTGAAATAATTTAAAAATAATTTGAAATAAAAACAATTTAAAAACGTTTTTCAAACCAAGAACAAACACACAATTACATTAAAGAAGTGAATCCACAGTGGTATATATCTACATCAAAAGCTGACACGGGAAGATTTTAAGTTTTCAGCTGATTGGATTTTACATGACTGGCATGTAAATGGACAGGTATAACGTTTCAGAAAGGCGTGGAAGGAGAAGAAGGAGAAGAAGAAGAAGGGATTTTCTCAGTGTGTTTACAGCTGTGCTTGCCTAAACAAGGAAATCTACACTTGGCTATGGAATCAAAGATGCACCAACCCAGCTAGCTGGATAGTCTAGGCCTGTACATGAAGTTAGTTTAATTGCTTCACTGTTTACAATTTAAGGATGAACGAACTACTTCCTTTCTTGCCTCTAATTCAAAGATGAACTCCTTTTTACCTCCTTGACAGGTCTTATCATGAATACGGTGTTAATGCGAATTTTGAAAGTTAACGACCTAATATTATATCAATTTATAGAGGTTCGCATTTATCTTTACAGAATCAAATAGATATGATTCTTATACGTTAAATAGATATGATTAGCGTACTGTTACACGCTATGTAAAGTATCAATATTAATTTTTTAAAATATAAAAAATATTTTAAATAATTTGGATCCGACAACTATATCAAGCCCAAGCGTCTGGGTCTAGCACATGCCTGGGTCTGCCAACCATGACAACCCATGCCTGGGTTTGACACTGAACATGGTTGTCAAACCCAAGACGCTTGAACCTGGAGTGGTTGCCAGACCTAGACGCAAGTCTGATATTTTTTTGGGGTTGGCTTGGTGTGGATCAACCTATAATTTTTTATTAAAAAATTAAAATTTTAATAATTCATATAAAAAAAATTGAGAAACAATCCATATAAATATAAGTTAAAAGACTATTTCAAAATGTTTTTTATTCCACTTTGAAAAAGATATCATATTGTCATATTAAGTTGAAGTATTTAAACAAAAAAATAATAAATTTCCACATTAAAAAAAACACATTTTTTTTTCTTGTGAACAGAGAGTGTGTATTTTAACGGGCTTCAAATCTTACACTGCAAAAATAAAATATTTTTCTAATATTTATACAGTGAATTTTGACATGGGTTAATAACTAACTGAAAATGATGAAAAAAATGGTCTCTAGCTATGGGAAAAAACAATATCTTTATCGGGTTCTGCTGGGTCACCCGAGTTCCAGGTTGACCCGTCATGTCGGACCGGGTCTAATAACATGCTTAAACAGCAAAAAGCGAGCTTGAGAGTGTTAATTGTAACTTATTCCCTTATTCTCTAGTTTAATAAAACTAGTTAATTGATTCTTAAAATTTCAAAATATAGATTTAGATTTGTTTTTGCATTGTTATTTTTTTAATTTTATTTTTTATCTAAGTGTCGGAGCTTGACAACCATGCCAGATTCATGTACCTTTTTTTGAATGCTGAATACAAAACGTTTAGATCTGGCAGTCATGCCAGACCCAAAATGTTTTTGCTAGCATGATTGTCAAACTCAAGTTGCTTAGGCCTGACGTGATTGTCAGACTCAATGCGCTTGGGCCTAGAATGAGTTACAAACCCAAAGTATCTTTTGTCTGGTATGGTTGCCGGACCCAAACACGGGCCTAACATTGTTGCCACACACATACATAAAAATCACTCATTTTTGTTATCAATCTCTATTTTTAGTGAAGAAATCATTTATAAAATTGCACAAATTTAGATAGTTGAAATGACAATAAATCTTTTACATATACAATATTTTCTTTTCTTCCAACATAATTTATCAATTTAAAAGTTCAAAAGTTTTTTCTTATGACCATATATTTCAAATTTTCGTATATACTAATAGTTATAATATAGAATAAACTCTCTTTGTAGCAAATTTTAACAATTAAATTATGCAACATCTCAAATTTTAAAAAATACAAATCCTTTAAAAAATTATTCAACATTTAGATGAAAAACATAAAATTAATATTTTCATCCACAATGAATACAAAAATAGAAAGTTTGTTTTTGAAGACTTGAAATAAATTACTTAGAAGTCAAAATTTTTTTCTATTATTTTCTCTTTAAATATAACAAATTTATAAAATAAGTTATACAAACAAAAAAGAGTTTGCAGTTAAGTTCTACTGCATATTAGTGAAAAATCCTGCTTGAATGAGGTATTATTTGTTTTTGTAATCCAATCATACTTTTGAAAAAAATTAAATTTTTTGACCCAAACGCTTAGGTCTAGCATGGTTGCCAGCCCAGATGTGGGTTTGGCAGACCCAAATATGGGTCTAGCAGATATGCATGATTTGACAAACAACAAATAAAGAAGATAATTGTGTAAAAGAAAAAAATAACGCAAACAATCGATTATTAGTGGCAATCCAATCATTATTTATCTACACGTGCCATATCATATAAAAGAGGGCACGACAACGCATCCAACAAAATGCAAATGGTCAGATTTGACCACCAGGAAAGATCACACCCGCTTTCTTAATGATATGGGTGCCACTTTTTGTTTGAAAAGAAAAGGAAAGCTAAAAAAACATCTAACAAAAAAAATGAGAAATTAAAAATAAAATTACTATTATAATTTACAATAAAAAAAATCTCTGTAATGATTTTTTCACCTCATTTATTTTATATTATAATAAATAACAATGATATATATATATATATATATATATATATATATATCACCGCAAAGAAAAGAAAAGGTGAGATAGGATGTCATTAAACACACAGGAAAGAAAAATAGCCACCCCCAACTAAATGACCAGGACATGACTTGAATTCGCAGTCTCTTGTGAGAAAAAGTCAGGGCCCTTTCTCCCCGAACTACAAAGAAACACGATCCTTCTTCTTCATGTATACTCGAGAGAGATTTTTTTATGCAGTCCAGAAGGATAGGTGAAACTATTCACTGATTGAAACAGGCTACCTGTCACTGTTTAATTTTAAAACATGGGAGGCCAAGATCAGAGTAATATTCTATTCAATGGCGCCATAAACAATACCCGTAAACCTGTTAACAGAGAAGAAAGGAGTGCCTGAAATTCACTGTCAACGTTTATTATAAGTTTTCACTCCTCTGCACGTAGCTGCCTCATATGTTGTATAATCAGTAAAACCCGGCTCAGCTCATGAATTGTTTTAAGGACCAAGGCGTAGATTAATCAAAATGAGTGATCTGGGTCTAGCCAGGTTTTATAACACCTAGTTTTGAGACCTTAAAATTAACATTCTTGATAAGTTTTCTAATATTTCATGACTTGGATAGCTTCATACAGCAGACTGTAAATCAGATAATGCAATTTGTGTCGCTTGAACTCTCAAGCTGTGATTAGAATAAAAAACCATAATTTTTTTATTTTTATTTTTATTCAAACTACAGTTTTAACCATTATATGACAACGTAGATAAACAGGATCTAAGGAGCACATGGATATCAGAACAATACAAGTCATTGTCTTTTTTTCATGGAATTTATGTTTTTAAATCATATTCAAAATAATTTTTAAAAATTAAAAAAATATTACTTTCATATATTTTTTAAAAAATCACTTTAAAAAACATACCTTACTGTAACGCGCACTACCATCTTCACCATGATAATCATCAGTCAGCCACCACTTGTCCATCTTAATTGAGATGTTTGACCAACTAATTAACAGTAGCATACAGCTTTAACACCTACAAAACCTCCTCAACAAGCATAACCAAAACCCCTTTATTATTATTACTAACTATTTGTTACTTTTATTATTACTACTGTCAAGGGGTAACTGACAGAGGAGTAATCAATGAGTCATGTTGATAACAGCATGAAATGAAGCCAATGAAACATCATCATCATCCTATGTCCTAGGATTAGGAACTAGGAAGAAAGAAGATTACACATTTCATCCATGACTTCTCTTTCACTGTACTACCACCACCACTGTATTTTGTTGGTGTAATGTCTGTCTAATGTCTAAACTACAACTCATCACCTACCACTGATAACTCCTTCCCTTCTCTCTCTCCACCACCGGTGCCTTCACACATAAAAAACCACAATTTTCCATGTTCATCATCTTCTACGCTTTACCACAACCAACAACAAAACCCTTTTCTTCTTCTTGTCATTTCTGGCTCTGGGGGGCACACGGAAAGCTCCACCTCAGCTTAGATTCACTCTCACATTTACCTCTTTTGGAAGGAAATCTACTCTTTTTAGCCATTTAATTTGACCTTTTGGCTGTTGGGTGTCTTCTAAATGTGTTGCTTTTGACATTGGTTTTTGGGTTTTGTTTAGTCTTGAGATCTGGAGTTTTGAGGAGTTGGTATGGTGAGGGGGTTTCAAAGATCTAAATTTTGAAGGTTTCTCCTGTGAAGTTCATTATACAGAGGTGAAATGATTCAAGCTTTTTCTTCGCTTTTCACTTCTTTTCCTTTTCTGCCTATTAATCCTCGCTCATTTTTATGGAAAAGATTGTATTCTAATTGAAATGTTTGTTGATGTCTATTAAAGGATATTGTGATTAAATTGACAATTTTTCTCTCTCTATTTTTGGGATAGTCCTACTCTACTGTGTTATTTGATCCCACTGAAATGCTTGTGTTAATACTCATTTTCTTTATTTATACGGTTTATGTAGCCGTAGTCCTGAATTTGGTTAGTTTTTCTTTTCCTTTAGTGGAAAAGAGTTTTGTAATGTCTCTGTTGGAGAGGTAGTTATGCTATTCTTACTGTAAGATTCTGCAATGGTGGGACTGCTTTTTTTATACATTTCATGTTAATTATGTAGGGTTTGGATATCTGAAAAGACAAGATGGCCAGTGATCTAAATGCGGAACTATCCAAGAAAACTGCCATTTTGGGTCTCAAGGTCTGGGAAGTGATTGGAATTTGTGTTGCCTTGTTTATCGTTATCATCCTCTCTGTACTGTCCTTCTGTTTAACTTCACGGAAGAAATCTAGAAGAGATAGAAACCATCTTCCACCAAGTCAAATCCCAACTGTTTCGAAGGAAATTACGGAAGTTCGGGTGGAACAAGTATCAACAAATGAGTTTGTACCTCGTGATGGGATTCTCCTGACAATTCATGACAAGTCCAGTGATAAAGAATCGGATAAGGTCTTGGTTCATCTGGGTATGGGGAAAGTGAAGAATGGAGACAATATGAGTCGGTCAGGTTCTTTTCATCATTTAGAGAAAGACTGTGGATCACAATCAGGTGAAGAAGGGAGTTCTGGAAAAGTAACTGTATACAAACCTTCTTCTTCATACCCCATCACTGCTCCTTCTCCATTGAGTGGCCTGCCTGAGTTTTCTCACTTGGGTTGGGGTCACTGGTTTACACTGAGGGATCTTGAACTTGCAACAAACCGGTTTTCAAAGGAGAATGTCCTTGGTGAGGGTGGATATGGAGTTGTTTATCAGGGACATTTGATTAATGGCACTCCAGTGGCAGTAAAAAAGATCCTGAACAACTTGTGAGTTTGAAATAAGCTTTATGGTTTTTCTAATTGATCCTTTCTCATATCTCTCAAGTTTTCTTTACTCACAACGTTTTAATTCTTCTTTAGGGGCCAAGCGGAAAAGGAGTTTAGGGTGGAAGTTGACGCCATTGGCCATGTCCGACACAAGAATTTGGTTCGTCTTCTGGGATATTGCATAGAAGGGACACACAGGTAACATTTTTCTTTTCCATATAGGATGCCATATAGTTTAGACTCGAGATCGGTTGCTCACATGATTCACTTTGGGCCTTACGCTCTAGGCGTCAACTCAGAATCAATAGAACGGTTCTCTTTTGTAGCTTTAGAATCTCAGAGCTAGTTCGCTTGCCAGTTATTATAAATTGTTTAAGTTCTTATCATTATGATCTAATGCATATATTCGTTGCAGGATATTGGTGTATGAGTACGTCAACAACGGAAACTTGGAACAGTGGCTTCATGGAGCTATGCGTCAGCATGGGTATCTTACTTGGGAGGCCCGCATGAAGGTTCTACTTGGCACGGCTAAGGCGTAAGTCAATTCTCTTTAATCCCTCTCTGGCCTTCAGGTTCCCAAATGACATGGCATGTTTCTTGCAGTCTTGCCTATTTGCACGAGGCCATTGAGCCAAAAGTGGTGCATCGAGACATCAAGTCGAGTAATATATTAATTGATGACGACTTTAATGCCAAGGTTTCTGATTTTGGCTTGGCCAAGTTGCTTGGAGCTGGAAAAAGCCATGTGACGACTCGAGTTATGGGAACCTTTGGGTAAGTATTTTCTGACAGTGTACTTTTACTGGCTCATTCATTATGTTTCTTATTCATTAATGGAAGAGGATCATCACCCCTGAAACCAATCCCTTCTTGCCTTGACAAAACAAAATCTTTCAGATATGTGGCTCCTGAATATGCAAATACTGGACTTTTGAATGAAAAGAGTGATGTTTATAGCTTTGGGGTTGTGCTCTTAGAAGCAATCACTGGCAGAGATCCTGTAGACTATGGCCGCCCTACTCATGAGGTATGCTACTTTATATTTGCAGTTCTCACCGAAGTTTTCTAAGCTGCCTTGATTATCATCTAGAAACTACAGCAATCCAAATTTTCTATCATGGTTACTAAATGCCCACTCAATTTCGGGGTTCTAACCTGGCCTAAAATTAACTTCACTTTTGTCCATTGCCTTTGCTTTTTGATAAAGTATGCTTGGTGAGTGGACTAACTGGTTCTGTGTTCAATAGATAGGCTCAGTGACAGAGTGAGAGTTCTTGGAAGAAGCTCTTTTATTCCTGTATTCTGCTTTGCTTAAAGAAATGCTTTTAAACTTAAATGCCTTAACTGGTATTTGGACAAACCAAAGACAGTGTTTGACCCGACGTAACATCACATTATTGATCAGCTAAAAATGTTAGATATGCATTTTGAGGGCAAACTACGTGGTTCTTGAACTATTACATTCTACAACAGAATCACCTAGCAAACATTACACCCGTTTAAAGAGTTGGATAAGATGAATTGACTCAAAGTTTGTTTCTTCATATATGTGCTTGGAGCAAAACATGATGATGAATTAAACTATAAGCCAGTGAACATTGAACATTAAGGACTTCTTATCTATTTCTGTTGCTTTTGCATCAACTATCCCTTAGCCTTACAGAAAAGATGAACCAAACAAAATGTGGTGATATTTTTTAATATGATCTTTACTTGTACTAGTCAGGATGGATTGATGCCATTTCCATTCCAAACTGGACATCAAAGACCAGAAGGAGAGATGGGGAATTATGAGGTTCTGTTATTATTATTGATCAGGGGTAACAGTACTGTATAGAATCTTAGAATAAAAAAGTGAACCATTTAAATTTTTCTAGATACCGGCAGCCTACTATACCATCAAGTTTCCAATATCAGCCTGTCTAGGTTCTTTCAGTTTCAAACCTGATCATGTCTAGTTGATTTTAACATAGACTCTTGGAATTGTTGTTCTGTATCATTACTTCCCTTGTAATTATTGAGGCCATATGTTCAGTAGCTGAAAGTTTATTTGCTTTTAACAGCTTTTGAAGTTGTGTTGATCATTAAATCATCCTGGCAGGTAAATCTTGTAGATTGGTTGAAAATGATGGTCGGAAACAGACGGTCTGAAGAAGTAGTAGATCCAAACATTGAGGTGAGGCCATCAACAAGAGCTCTAAAACGTGCCCTCTTGACCGCTCTGAGGTGTGTTGATCCAGATTCTGAAAAAAGACCTAAGATGAGCCAAGTTGTTCGAATGCTCGAGTCTGAGGAATATCCTATTCCAAGAGAGGTTTGTTTTTTGTTTTATTTCTTTATTCCAAAACATATCTTGATCGATTGCCAACCAAAATCATTTTTGAATAAGATAAAAAATAAGGAACGTGTAATTGCTGGCATCCTTTGTTTTTGGCTGCTTTGCACAAGATGGCGTGCTATTCCAGCCAAAAAAAAAAACATCACTGATGGTGCTATCTCCATCTTCTCACGAGTCTTGTCTCCTTTATGTGCTTGAATTTGAGTTATTGCTTGATTACGTTCTTTGATTATTGCTGCATTGCACACAATGGTGTGCCATGCACGCCAAAATATAATTACTGATGGTGTTACCTCCATCTTCTCAAGTCTTCACTGCTTTTGTGCTTGATAAGGAATTACTGACAACTCAATTTCAATTTTAAACTCTACTTTATGAAATTTGTTGTAATTTTTTCAGGATCGGAGGCATAGAAGAACTCAGGGAGGCATGGAAATTGAATCTCAAAAGGAGAATTCTGACACGGATCGCAGCGACTATCCAGGCTCAAGAACTGAAAGCCGGCCAACTTGACAAACGTGAGATTCATTTAGGGAATCCAATACTGTTGATATCTAGGACACTGAACAGTGGGACAAGTGATTTTTCCTTCTATCCTCGCCTTTTTTTTTTTTTTTTCATTTTGTTGTAGGGGGAGAGGTGATTTGTTTCTGTTTTTTTATTGACTTGGTATTGTGAAGAACGTATGTTACTGGGGCCTAGGGGTGTGTACAGAACTGGGTAAGCTATTCAAATATTGTTTGATGAAACCCTACTTTTCTACTGCCTCCCTCTCCTTGCTGGTCCAAAATTTGTACCCTCTCTGTCAAACCAGCTAGTTTTGCCTTTGCATTCAACGGGACCCATAAAAGATAAGCCCATCTGATTCTTGAATTAGCGTTGCTAACTAAGTTTGCTTTTATGCAAATGAACCCAGGACAGATCAAATACAGGAAACAGAGAGAATGCAGCAAGTCTTTTTTTTGGTACAAAGTAGAGGCTCGAATCCTGGACATTGAAGGGATGGGAGGCATCGATGTTATTTAATCCATTAATAACAGCCTAAAGACTACCTTCTTTACAAAAATCACTTGGGATGATCGTTGATTTGGCTTCTCTTTCAGTGAGCTGTACGTACCAGCAACACCGATGCCTGTTTCCTCTAACATCTTCCTCTTGCCAGTGCTATTCTGGGAGGGTTAGCGCTTCACTGAGATGAATGTTGCTCACATTCAGTCGATCAATTTAGATGCCACCCTAATTAAGGTTGAAGGAACAGTCCCAACCAGAGAGGGAAGCTACTCTAATTACTTGGCAAACCAACACATTAACAAGCCGCATTCAGTGATTGCATCCATATAGACTCTCAACGCTCATACTTGATGATTTGACAAATCTCAAACATCTTCCAACAGCTCAAAACTCAGACAGATAGTTTCCTGTTCAACACACACACAAGGCTAGTTCATATGCTACTACTCTAAAGCACAAGACCAAAATATGCGTCCTGTATCATTGCCTCCATTAAGAGACCAACTAAACTTATTATCTAAATTATGAGACCGGAATAACTTTATAAAACACAAACTAAAATAAATTATAAAATTTAATTTTTAATAATTCATTCTTAATCAATCCAATATTGAAGAATAAAATTAAAAAAAAAATAAAAAAAAAAATGAACAAAAAAATAACCTGAATCAATCCAGATCAATCCGCTAAACCAGAGTTAGGAAACCAGGATAATTCCATATAAAACAAATCAAGAAAAATTATAAAATTCAATTTCCAATCAACACAATATTAAAATATGAAATTAAAAAAAAAATTCAATAAAAAAAGCAAAAAAACTCTAGTCAACTTAGCTAACTTGTAAAACTCGTGAACCCGATTATGAGATTGTGATAATCTCGTAAAAAGAAATTAAAAAACAATTATGAAGCTTAATTTTCAATTAACTCAATGTTGAATGATCGAATTGAAAAATAATTTAATTAAAAAATGACTCAAGTCAACACGGCTAACCCGCAAAACTCGTGATTCAGATCATGAGATCGGAATAACTCCATCAAAACAAATTATAAAATCCAATACATAATAATCTAATATTAAATGATGAAATTGAAAAAAAATTTTAATTAAAAAAAAGTTTGAAATTTAAAAAAAAGGTCAATTTTCTTCGAGGAATAAAGTAAAAAAAGCCTTGGCATTTCACTCTTCATTGCTGAAGGGAAATGCCAGGCTATGTTAATAACACCGAAACACAAGAAGAAAAATGAAGGTTTTTGACGTAGCTCAGTTGAAGCAAGCAAACATCATCCATGCCATACGAATTCAAGAACCTGCAAACATCCAGAACACAAGCAAAGATTCAGTAGCCTCATGGTATGCAGTGCCAAAAAGAAAGGGATCAACCATATTGATCAAGTTCAGTAAACTGCCTCATTCTCTTTCGAACATAAAGCAAGCCTCAATTCCTCACGCTGCATATAGGGGAAGACATGCGACAAATAAGTAAACAATAATTGGAATAACAAAAGCATAACATAACTTAGTTATGAAAGGTAAATTAAGATTACCTGAAAGAAAAATGCATCCGAAAAAAGTAACAAAAACGAACACAACTGCCAAAAGCATCAGACATGTCAGTAGAAGATTTCATCCTACTGGCAAGACGATAAATCAGGAAGTCGAGCAATTCCCTCTGTTGTCTACTAAGGCTAACGAACTGAGGCTTTAGTTCTTGCACCATCTGCAATGCTACTGCAAAGGGGTCCCTGAGTATTAGCAGTCCAACAACTGGAATAGCTGCAATTAGTCCTCGGAAGGTGCCTGAATTAATGTTTTGGGCAGCTAATGACAAAATTATGCAGAAATGAATGATGGTATTAACAGGATCCGAACCAAGCATCAAAGAGAACATCATGTACCTCTGTTGACAGAGCCAGCAAAATCACAACAGTGATGCACCTAACAACCTGAGCCATGAAAACAAAATTAGTTAGTCAAACATGCACCGGAAAGAAACACGCATATACAGGCAAATGAATATATAATTTGTTTAATAAAAATTTAAACAATCACCTTCCTCTCAATCACTAACACATCTTAATAACGGCATGATAATGGAGAGAAAGAGGCAAGGCAATTACAAAATAAAATGACCATAAAGCCTAGAAAGCATTTTAAAAATGGAAAAAGACTTGCATATAGAGGCACAGGAGAGGAGAAAAGATGGAGCAATGAGAATAGGAAAAAAGTGGTAGTAAGAATTGAAGAAGCCAAAACAATCAAATGACTAAAAAACAACCAACGAGAAAATGGGACCTTCAAAGCCTCCTTCAAACCCATAAGAACATTACTTAAGTAATTAAAAAGCATAGGTTAAAACTCCCAAAATAGCACATAAATTCAAATGAAATTAGAAAAAGAAATCTGGTAAAGAATCTTCAAATGAGGCATCCAAATGGCCTCAAAAGTTTGGCTGAGTAAAGAATCACCAAATCACGCATACAACAGGCCTTAGAAGCCGGAACTGACTAATATTTATTGTCACAGAAAAGTCCCAGAAAAAAAAGCATGATCTCACCAAGCAATAATTCTGGGAAAACTGGAGAAACTCACTTCTTTTCGTTCAAAGCAAAAGCAAAAACCTAAAGAATGACATTGTCACCTGGCCTGGAAGACCCATCATCTCTCCAGTTTACAGTCACCTTTAAGTTCCAAGCCACCAGAAAACTTCAAAACAACCCATACTGACTAGTCTATCTATCACATGCAAATATTGCCCTTGTCATGTTTTGCTAGCCAACAGTCAGAACCAAGGTTGCATTACAGTTAATATGTGTGAAAAAATGCAAATGCAGATTGATTCCAAGTTGTTGTTTAGAACATAAGGTGCTGTTTATGTGTTAACTTCATTAATTAAGGTCAGCAAGTTTCAGCAACTGTGGGTGTCAATGGCATCGGATCCAGCCAAGAAATAGTAAAGGTGATGTTCATGAGGATGGAAGAGCGTGGAAAATGCCACAAGTTTCCTACCAGGAAACGATACAACTAACTGCCCAATTTATAGTATTTGCTTCAAGAAAGTCTACATGCTATCTAGTTACTAATGAAAAAGTAAAAATTTTATTGTCAAGAAGAAGAAGATGATGAACATAAGGATCCACATTTGTGATTGATAGAGTCAGCAGTTCAAGCTATGTAATCTAAATGAAGAATTTTTAGGAGATTTTACATGCAGAAATTGAATAGTATGGAATTAGAAAATACAACAACCAAATAAAGAATAAAAGATCTGAGAAAGACAATAAGAATCGCATCACAAAGACAAAAAATTACCTTTGCAGGTTGACCATTTGGACTTGGCAATGAGTAAGAAATTGAGATCTTCTATCTTTCCAAAACTCAGAAAGCAGATTCATGTTTCCCCCAATCCCTCAGCTAGTATGTCACCAACGCCATCTTTGGTGCTAAGATCAACATATGCCAACATCCCCTCACCCTTTTCCTCCATATCAGCAGAGCCAATCAACAACCCATGGGTCATAGCATCTGGGACCCAACCCTTCTCCAACATCAAGTCTAACAGTCGACGAGCATCATTTTTATTGCCCTCTTTCCACATGCCATTAATAAGTATGTTATACATGGCTGAATCTAGAACTTCACAGTCAGAAGCAAGTTTATCAAGTGAAACCGAAATCAAGTACAACTGAGAATGCTTGGCCAAACATGACAGTAGATTATATAATGTGTCTGAATCAGGTACTAAACCCTTATTAATCATCACATTGAGAAACATAGAGCAATCCTTTATTCGATTTTGTGCAATCAAGCTCTGTATCAAAATGCAATATGCTTCTGTATTAAGATTGCCACCCTGAACCAACATTCGTGAGAGAAAGGCTAGCACATGTCTTCCCTGCTCTGATTTAGACAATCTGAGCATTACATAATTATATGTAGCATTGACACAAGAAGTACCAGAGTTATAAGCCAACGATTGTAGCCTGACAGCTTCACCAATCATTCCCATGTCACAAATACCCTTGATAAGCATAATAAATGGCAAAGACTGAAGAGAACATCTGTTCTCAGACATGTAGCAAAATACTTTAACAGCCTCTAGATACTTTTCACCCCTGCATAGTCCTTCAATTAGCTCAGAGTAAGAAGCAGGATCTAAAATCCAGCACTTGGCATGAAGCTGAAGAAATAGCTGCAGAGCATCTTCATACTTGCTTAACCTACAGTTGCCAGCAACAAGAGCAGAATATGTGGCATAGTCAGGAATCAAAGAAGATATAATCATTCTGCCTAGAAGTTCGTATGCTTTCACCATTTCCTCCCTCTCACAAAGCCATCTGATAAGAATGTTCCAAGAATCGCAATCATCAATATTTCTCTCAGACATCTTCTCAAGGAGACCTTTAGCCATGAGAAATTTATCAGCATCACAACAACATCTGAGCAATGCATTATGTGGAGAAGTTTCAAGCACATGTTTATCTTCCAAGAGTTTAACAGCTTCATTAATCTTCCCTAATTTACAAAATCCATTTACAACATCCACGAAAACATTATTATCACCTTCCAACTGACTTTCCATCATCTCTTCAAGAAGGTTTACTGCCTCATCCAATCTAAGCTGCTTGCACAAACACTGTATCAAAGCTCCATAAATAAAAGAATCCGGGGTAAAATTAGATTCTTTCATCTTCCTGAACAGCCTAATCCCCTCTTCCAGTCTATCTTCCCTACAAAACAAAGGTATTGTAGTTCTATAAAAACTTAGTTCAGGCAGGCATCCGAGTTCCAACATCTCATGCAAAATGGAAACTGAATCATCAACTCTATCATTGGCGATGAGACCTTTTATTACTATCTCAAAAGTCTTACCATCAGGACGGCACCCTTTCTTGTTTATTCTCCTATATTGATCCAAAGCAGAATCAACCCTATCTGTCTCAAACAAAACCTCCAGCAAATAATTCAAAGTATCAATGCTAGGTGCCACTCCTGCTTTCACCATCTCCTTATAAACAAA
The DNA here is from genome assembly GCF_000002775.5 of Populus trichocarpa. NCBI lineage: Eukaryota > Viridiplantae > Streptophyta > Magnoliopsida > Malpighiales > Salicaceae > Populus > Populus trichocarpa. The sequence goes on along the minus strand of NC_037289.2, from coordinate 276,142 downwards.
AACCACATCTTGAAACCCTCTCTTCTCTTCAACAAGAGCACCCAAAACAAAATTAAACACATCAATTGAAGGCTTAATACCAGCCAAATTCATATTAAAAAGAACACGCATTGCTTCATTAAGCCTACAATTTCTAACAAAAGCATCAACCAATGAAACAAGAACATCTTCTTCACCTGTGCACCTCTCTTTTACCATATTTTGACAAAACCCCTCCATTTCCTCAACATTGCCAGCCATACCCAGCTTGAAAATTATCCAATAATAAGTATCAGCAGTGTGGTTAAACTTTCTTTGAAGGGCAGCCCATTTGAATATCTTAACAGCAGAGTTAACATCACTGGTGCTTTTCAAAACCTTAATTAAGTTATCAGGGTACAATTTATTCCTCAAAGATTGAATCTTTACATCAAAATCAGGAAAGTTTGGCGTGTTTTGATTGATTTCTGGGTTAATTTGGATGGTATTAGTGCAAGATACTGAAGAAATGAATGCTTTTAGATTGACCCATTTGGGAATTCTCTTCAAGAATGTTGAAGGAGAGAGCATTGTAGTCGTCACAACTATTAGTTTGTTTCTTTTTAAGGTTGAACAAGGCAAAAATCGTGCGAAAGCATGTTACTTTTTACTAACACCGAACAAGGGGGACTGATGTGCGACTGACCTGACAAGGGAAGCACCTGAAAGCGATCGGTTGTGCTTGTTTCAGTTGAGAATGCCCTTCCTTGGCTCAACTCTTTAGAATTAAGGACATGGTTTATGACAAGTGATTTATAGGGGTTTTGTTTCTCTCCATTTGCTGAGAGTTCCACTTGGGCAGACCGAGTGTTGGTCCACATAATTTGAGCTATTTATTACTTTAGTACTCAAACTTATTATTTATCAATTGGGTCCATAATCCCGAGATAGTACCCTATTACTATAAAACCCGAAATCCAAATGACGGTTTGCTAGGATTGAATAGTACCCTATCAGTCCATTGGCTAGCGCTCAGCTGCAAGTAATTTTTTAAAATATAAAAATAAATTTTAAGAGCATGAAGATTTTTTTGACTGTGTTATTAAACTTGGTTTAAGTGTTAATTTTAAAATTTCGTAACCTAATTTTTTATTTAATTCGAGTTTTAAACTAAATTACACTGAATTTAGCCTAAATTAAATTGATTGAATTTGTAACACCCTACCCCACTAGTAAGATATTATCTGCTTTAACCCACGGGCCTCACAGATTTATTCTTGACAACCACGCATAGCCCCAAAACCCATAGTTTCAAATCAATTTATTCCTTCTATTTTTCTGCTAATCAAGCCATTATCATGCAATTAACCTCAAAATTCACAAGAACAATTATTCCCCCAAAATATTTACATGAACCGTAGAATTTTAAACCTGATAAATATTGTAAATATAAATGTAAAAAAAAACATAGAATCGAAGTAATGAAGTCTCGATGAGTAATGAAGATTCAGTACGAAAGAAATGAATAAACAGTGAGAATGATAATAAATGTGTCATGTAAGAGAGAGAATGATCTCCATAAATAAATTTAAAGGTATTGTTGAAGTCTAAATGAAGGTTATGATTTTTAGTTTAAAACTCGTATGTTAGCGAAACTAGTGACGAGTTTCAATGGTAAAAGAATAAGAAAAATGAGAAGATATGTAAACCCCGGTCAAAAAACTTATTTTGACAAATTAGTGATAAATGAGGTAGTTTCAAATTTTGACATAAAAGACACTGATTATCTAGTATTACGGTATCGTTGATATATTTCAATTCGATCGTTGGATCAGACTGAAATTTTATAAGTAATCTCCAGACTTATTGCTTGATCTTAGGTTAACATTTCATGGAAATCAGAGTTTGGGAAGACTTTACAAAAGTACTGGAAATCAGATAAATTAAAGAAGATGACATACAAGCAATTAATAAGAATATTTTTGTAATTTTATCAAAACAAATATTCTCCTCTCCTCCTTTAAAGACAACCCATGTCCTTTGCAAAAGGAAAACAGTAGGGAGACCATTTTTTTGGTCCCCTTTTCTTCATCTTCTTCCCATTTCTTCAAGCTAAATCAAAAGAATGTTCTTAGGAGGATTATATCCAAGAAAACAAATTAAAGTAACTAAATTTAGAGAGTTATGGAGCTTGAGAAAAACAAAGAGAAGAAGCTGGAAATTGAAAAAGGAGGATATGATTTTTGCAAGAATTCACTGAAATAAATTAAAGTAGCAAAGGTAAGAAACATACCCTCAAGTAATTTCGTTTCTCTCTCTTGTTCTTGCATGAGGAGAAGAAAACCTCCAAGTTGGCGAGTGAGGACTTGGGGGGGGGAGGTTTTATATGAGCATGCTCACCTTGACTAGTAAGACGTGTTTTGGGGCTATACGTGGCTGCCAAGAACAAATTTGTGAGGCCTGTAAGCTAAAGCAGACAATATCTTGCTAGTGGGGTGGAGTGTTACAAAACCAGTCGAAAAGACCAAAACACCCTCACAAATAGCCTTTGTTTTTTAGTTGTAAGGTTAATTCCGTTATTTTACTATTTTAGAAAGAAAAAGACGAAGAAACCCCTTTATGCATATATATATATATATATATATATATATATATATATATATATATTTTTTTCTCTCTCTCTCTTCCAAGGGCATGACTCATTTTTCTTAAAAAGACAAAAGAGCCCCCCACCCAAAGATTATTTTTTTTTTGTTTTTGATGGCAAAATAGTTATTACACTAACAAAAAAAAATATCCAGATCATTTTGTTCCTAATTAATTTTACAATGACGAATATATATTTAGGAAAAGATATTTTTATCCCAATTTCAGGCTTAATAATTTTTTTTTTGACAAGAATAAAATTTTATTTACACTATTTCAATGTATAGTTTTTTGTGTGTCTATGGTTATAGTAAAAGACTAAGCTCATTTTTTTTTATATAATATATATAACAATAAAATATAAAAGAATGAATAATATTTTTGTGAACAATAAAAATTGCACACGTTTTAGTTGCATGAATAATAATAATGTATAATGTATAATATATAGAAAACCGGATATTTCTTTGCCTTGTCTCCACACTAAAATTTTCATCTTTTCTTGAAAAAGTTCATTACTTTATTAGTTCAGGGTTTAAAGCTTCAAAAGGCCGTCAGGCTAGTTTCATTTTTCTTTCTCATAATTTCTGCTTTTGTGAAGGATTGGAGATCTGGGGTTCTGTTAAAATCACTCCCTCTCTCTCTCTCTCTCTCACACACACACACACACACACACACACATTCTTGATTTTTGTGATTATCATCCATCTTTTCTGCACTTCGGATTGGCCATGGCTTGAAGGATGGCATAAAATGGTGGGACGCAAAGCCAGTTTTTATGATAGGCACTCCATAGATAATGAGAACTCTGTTCTCTTAGGATCATCAAGCTTATTATGCCAATGTACTGTCAGTAGCGGGAAAGTAAGATTCCAAGGCATTTCAACTGAAAGTATGTATAACACAAGCCATGCCAAGAAACACTGACTAATTTCTAAGTATACGGCCTTTGAAAATAGGCATACAGGTTAAAAAGTCTTGGGTATGGTTAGAAAACGAGAAGCAAGTAAAAAATTGATGTTACCTATCATGAAAGAGGTAAACTGCATTGCATGACAGAAGCTAATACTTGAACACCTAAAACTTTACAAAAGCTCTTCTAACACTCTACAAAAGCTCTTTGCAAGTGGACTTGTTGTGCCCAAGACCCTTGCATCTACTGCACTGGAGCTGACGTTTGACAACATCTTTTTGCCCATATTTCTTTGTGGTAGGCCGGCCTGGAGGACGCCGGGTCGGAGGAGGGGTTACAGTTACTACAACCTGAGAAGAGTCTTTCTCAACAGGCATGTCCACATTGGTTACAGGGTGAACAGACTCGGAATACGTCAATCGGTAACTTTCGGTTGTGAAATATCTTGAACAATAGTCATACGGACACCTGCCAATACAACCAATGACAGCAAGAGCATGGCAACAAGGAAAACCAGTAAGCTGCCACTCTTTGCAACTACAATCCCAGCGGTCGATATCAACCACTTCAACAGATTCACCACGAACCTCAAATGTACTACCAGCTGACAATAGCACCTGAAGGGAATGTACTTTCAAGGTTTCCTTCTCTAGCTTTTCCTCTGAGGATGGAGTTAATCTTGTCAGCCACTGGTTGGAATCTGCTCTCCTTGTATAAATCAACTCCATAATCTTACCCCGTATTACATCAACCATCTGTGTTATTGGTAACTCATGTGCATCTGAAACCCAACTGTAGAACATCTCTCCCAAGTTAGATGTCATGTAATTGTATCTTGCACCCTGAAAAAACGAGTTCGCCCAATTTTGCGGCTCACTCTGGAGAATCCAATTATATGCTTCTAGAGAAATACTTTTAATGCTCTCTATGCACCTCTGGAAGATTTCAGGCCTATATGCATAGGCGGCAGCATTTAAGTCTTCAATCATTAGTCGCTTAACCTCATGAGAAAACTGCCCCTTCAAGTCTTGAATAAGTTGCTCAGACAAATATCGTAGGCAATAGCTATGGTATGAACCCTTGAATATCTCAGCAATTGATTCCTTTAAGCCCTTCTGTTTGTCTGCTACGAATGTTATTGGACAAGAAGTTGACAGTGCAGTTTTCAATTGAAGTAAAAACCAGTGCCAATTATCATTACTTTCTGCATCTACTACCGCAAAAGCAACAGGAAACACGCTATCATTACCATCTGCAGCTGTTGCTGCTAACAATGTACCTTGATACTTTGAATTTAAAGGTAAGCTATCAAGAAAAAGAAGAGGCCTGCAACCTTGAACAAAACCATACAATGAGGCATGGAATGAGACAAATAGGCCCTCAAAACTTGAGTCATCCTTAGTGGTGAATGTTGCCAGACTACCTGGATTTGTTTCCATTAGCTTGTCACAGAAAAATGGTAACTGATTATATGCCTCTTTGTATGAACCCTGAAGCTGCTCCTTCGCAATTTCTTTCCCACGCCATGCCTGGAAGTAGTTTAGTTGGATTCCATATTCTTGTTTGATGTCATTGACAATATCCTTGGGCTTGTAATTTGGGAAAACTTTCAACTTTTCCTTAATAATACTAGCCACCCAGCTTCGAGTTGCCTGATGTCCTGTTGTCACCACCGACCCTTCACATGTATGAGCTGGATTCATCTTCTTTATGCAAATTAGTTGGGTGGTTGACAACCTTGATGCATGAATTCTCCAAGGACAACCTTCAGCTTTGCATTTAACAGTTACTCGATGGCTATCATTCTTCTTATATCTAAACGCAAACTGGTGTGCAATGGCATATTTACGCAATGACTCTCGAAATTCATGAACACTTCTGAATCTTTGACCCACTCCAGTAATAGTGTTCTGCCATTGCTGTGCACCCTTAGCATGTTTCTCATCATTGGAAGCAAGAAGAGGAAGAATGGGTGAAATCTCAAGTGGATCAATCTGCGGATCTTCAATATGAACATCAACATTATTGGTATCGTCTACAACATCAAGATCAAGAGGTGCAGAAAGTGAGTTATCGGGCTGGGTGATATCCTCCAGAACGGCAAGAGGTGCATCAATAGGAGGCTCTTCTTCAGACAGAGTTGTTCTGCTCGATCTACAAAATCAAGAATTGGTAAAGATACTCCAAAAGATCAACAAAATGACCAAAGTTTTTAGGTTAGACATCAAGGATACTACCTACTGGCAGGCAAATTTGAGACACCAGGCAGAAAATTATCTTCCAAAATCACATAAATATCTACAGTGAAAGAATCCCCATGGAATTTTATCATCCGGTTTAGGTCCTTGTCATTAGAGATAGTAATGAGAGTCTTCTTATTTCCAGGGAGAAAGTATTTGAGAGACATGGTATCGACATTGCAACTAAACATCTCAGCCACCTCCAACTTGAAATCATTGAATTTGATTTTGTCATCAATGTCTATAGCATGAGCATCACCGCCTGTATAAGACAAAGTACCATCCTTATCCGTCTCAAATTCACCACCCAACTGACAAATAGCTATTATTTTTATCTCCGCCATCACCTGACTAAACCCAACAAATAAGTAAGAAATTAAAACCCAAAATGTAATACATTATGAGAAAACATCACATTTACAGATAACCGGAAAAAGAAGCACCAAAGCAAGCTCTGCAATCTTTTAATACCTATGACAATGTAACGAATGGACACAGAGTGGATTTTCAAAAACTTAGTCATAAAAATCCATCTTTCAGCTATCTTACCAGCCAAATGGACGAAAGCTGTGTGTTTGTTTACTGCAACCTACCACATTGGTAGGGTGCAATGAAAGATTTCATATTCAGGCTTCCAACCACATGTTCAGGCTTCCAACCACATTTTAGTATTTTCAGATAAAATAGATTAAAGATTTCATGTTCAGGCTTCCAACCACATTTTAGTATTTTCAGATAAAATAGATTAAAGATTTCATGTTCAGGCTTCCAACCACATCAAGTTAACGCAAAACAACAAAATTTCACTCAATTCTGCCTAATGAAACTTTTTACTAAGCTGTTGTTGGCGGGAACTAACTACTAAATCAAACAACAATGGTAGGGTGCAATGAAAACAGTCTGGCAATCAACATCAGCTTTGAAATTTCAAAATCGCAATACCAAAAAGGGATAAAAATTCAATCTTTTTGGCCAGCCTCAACCAAATTAAAGGACGCAATTCCTAGAGCACTAATAAAAACCCGCTAACTTTCTACGTTCCAGTGAAACCCAGAAAACATTACACGGCAATTTCCACCAAGAACCCCAAATAAACAATAAAGCTCAAAACTTTATCCTCAAATATTACAAAATTGTCTAGAAAAACCAAATTTAACAAAACACAGTATAAACAAACCCTAAAGAATTGAAATAATAACATGAACAACATAGAGAGAAAATAAAAAGAAAGCCGGTACCTTTATTACAGATAAAAAAAGGGAAGAGAGAACCTGTGAAATTGGTTCAATTCCCCAAAAGAAAAAAGAAAACCCTTGTATAAACAGGACTTGGATTCAAACTGGCCTCTCAATCAGAACAGAACCATAGAGAGAGAGAGAGAGGGAACATGCGTGTCGGGTTTTTGTGTTTTGATAAAAAAAAAAAAAACAGACAGTACCAAGTACAGGGAACCTCAAGAGTTTTACGCTGTCAGCCAAGGAAGATTTGTTCAGGCTAAGAAACTTTACATGGTATCTAAACTTTATATATTAGTCATATTAGTCCCTATACTTTTTATGAAGTTAAAAAATCCTCTTACTTCCAATGGAGGGTTGTTTGAGCCTATTAATACAATTATATAAATAATTGTATGGAAATAGCAGTGTTATGTTATGAATAATGATGTCTTCTATCATATGTAGTTTTTAATTACAGCATATAAATAGATAATTACAGAAAAATAAGTAAATTTATATTATTCAATATATAAATTCTAGTACTTAGTTACTGAGAATTTTGTTATAAAAAACATCAGCATTCTAATTTTTGTAATATTACAGCGATGTATAAAAATAAATCCTCATGCTAAGATTTCCCTATATGATTAACTGGATGAAGAATTTTAAAGTGGCTTAAAATGCAGGGGTTGATTTGATCGAATGTGTAAACAAAAGGGACCCTAATTGATTTTTAGCCCCCCTTTTTTATTATTATTTTTTCTGGTTAAGAGGTGGAATTCGGTGCCTATAATGAAAGTACAGATTCAATGATTTGGGATGCAGTTTTGGGTGGTTGGTGGGTCCCTTTTCTATGATTGGATTCTTTTATCAAATTCAGGGTCCTTTTCCACTTCTTCGTTTGAACTCTATATATCCAAACTGCAAAGGCTTTTTTTCCCCTTCTTCTTCTCTTTAATTTGCAAAGAAGGATATTCTAAATAAAAATAGAAAGATTTGGAATATCTTCTGGGTTGGGATAACTTTTACTTTCTCCTCTCTTATAATAATATACTTGGATGTGAGTGTTATTAAATTATACTACGGCCCGAATTTACTAGCTGTTGTTAAAAAATTTTAGATGAGAGATGATTTGGTTAAATTTAAATAATTTGATTTTTTTAAAATAATATTTTTTTAATTTTTTTTAAATAAAAGATATTGTTTGTTTTTTTTTTATTACATTTGAAGACAAGAACTAAAAAGACAACATCTAAGAGAGGGGTATGATAATGTCAATGCAACACTATAAAATCTAGTTATTAAATCTTGTTCAAGAGTTGACCTGATCAAATGACTAGGTCTTAGATCATATAAGTTGACCCGGATCAATCTAATTTTTTTTTTTTTTGAGATTTAACATCCCATGTGTTTTGAAATAATGCATATTGATATAGGTTATAAAAAAAAATATGAGACATTTCGAGTTTGTTTGTCAGTGTGGTTGCGGATGTTTTTCAAATAACTTTTCGTGCCGAAATGCATGCCAATGATGTTTTTTCATTTTTTAAAAATTATTTTTAACATCAGCACTTCAAAACGATCCAAAACATATTAATTTTTTTTAAAAAAAAATTTTGAATTTTTTGGGAACGTGGTTTGCACCGCATTCCCAAACGATTTCGAAGTATAGTATAATTATCTCATATCGAAAAGTTAAGAAACAATTTATATGGATGCAAGTTATAAAAAAAATATAATACTAAGTGTAAATTATTTTTATATTTTTTGGGTTTATTAAAAAAATAAAAAATATTTTAAAAAAATCAAATCTAACCCAAGTTATGCCGAGTCACACGAGTTTCGAGTTGACATGCGGTTCACCTGGTTTTGACTAGACCAATTGCATCTTCAAGTTTTTTTGGTTTGAAACCCAGCTAAGACCTTGGGTTACATGAGTCCCGGGTCAACCCGCCGGGCCAGATCGAGTTTCATAACTATGTTATGAAACACAAAAATAACATCATCCAAATCAAAGCTTCTTCAATTGGTTTGTAGAGGGGTGAAATGGGAGGTAGAATTTGTGATGTGTTTGGGAACATGGCTGAAACCGCGTTTTCTAAAAATTAAAATTTTTTTTGCTTAATTTTTTTTTTATGTTTTCAGATTTTTTAAGTGCTAATGTTAAAATGATTTTTAAAAAATAAAAAAATATTATTTTAATGTATTTCTGAGTAAAAAACACTTTGAACCGCAACTGCTACTGCATTTCCAAACAAACACACCCTTGAAGGACTCATAGGATGGAGGCGGCCACATATTATAGCTGTGCATAACAGGTATTTGCCACCATCATTTTCAAGCTCATCTCAGGTGGTTATGAAAGTTAATCCATAGTGTACTAGCTGTCAACACAAAAACCAGAAATCTAATAAATATATCAGATACAATCTCCACGGCATATTGGGTTACAATACAAGCACACAAACTGATAGTTAAGGTCAACTGTTAAATGTGATAAGCTCTAGCTTTTTTGAGCCCTACAAGAATTAAAATAGGTTAATGATAATATTTACAAGGATATCACTAGGGAGAAGAACAGACAAGTTCATCTCCTCTACAAATTCAAAAGAAAGAAAGTAGAGGAACAATCTTGGAGCTCTGATACTCATCATCAATCTCAAGTTTGTTCGTCAACTTTTGCGAGTCATGGTACCGAAACCATGGCCACTTGCTGTTATTTATTGGAACACTTCTACCATACCTCGTTGAACTACAAACAAACAGAAACTCCAGGTTAAAGCAGTTGTTCTGCAGATTTCATCAGCATTACAAAAATTTTTACACTAGGGTGGTGTATAATTCTATATACACCAACCATTAACAATCTATAGTCTGAATCCTACAACATATGTTAAATCTCATCAATAAAATGCAGGCTTCACTCACATGTACATGGACATATTCACTAATGGCCAGGCTGTTTTCAAGAAGACTAATGCATGAATCATCCTGCGTGTTGTAGCTAAAGGAATTCAGCTGCATGGAACTGGTGGAGGAGCAGCCTCTACCAGCAGATTAATTGCTTTGGAGCATGTTCATTCTTACAAATTGTGCTCTCTAATTTCATTTCAATCAATTTAGATACAACCATTTATTGCAATTACCCTCAAATATAGAAGAGAAAATCTTACACAGAATAATTCTTCTGTTCATTCAAAGATAGATGAAGGAATCGCAGGGAACAATCTATTTAAACACTGCCATGTATATGAGACATTCCAAGGATGGTCCTTGAATAGATACTGTTTTGCAGGTAAATCCCACACAAGAACCCCAGTAAATACCCTGAATCAAAGACCAGAACACTCTCTCCAGTAGAGTACTAGGAAAGTAAGACAAAAGCTAGGGAATTTGACATGCACCTGGAGGAGAGAAGTCCGAAACTGGAAAGGTATAGCTGCTCTAGGAAAGCAAACCTGTGATATCATTATGGTAGATGGATAGACAGTACTTGACTAATATGTAGACAAACAAGACAACAAATCATTGTGACGGATGTTCATTAATTGGTTAAGAAGATCAGATTCATTTCACAGATCTTTACTAATTGATTTGACTCAAGCTTGACGGGTGGTTTAAGTAAGTTGTATTCTTTATACTTCTCCTCATGCAAAATTTCTAGAAATGTCATCACTAGCCATTGTCACGGTTTAAATGCATAGAAACAATCTAAAAAGTTTCACTGCTGAATCTATCACCAGAAAATCTGAACAAGGCATTACTCCACAGCGTTATCATGAGTGGACAGCAACAGAACCAGCAGAGTATATTGGCGATGGCAAGCAAAAAATGATCCTCCCTGTAAAAACATTGTGCCATGACATATTCTAGGAATGTGATCGATTTAAGGGACATTCCATGATTAAGCTTACATTCATCATTAATGTCAGTACTTGCAATTGTAAATGCAATCAGGGCAGAGACAATGCAAGGAGGTCACTTTGATTTTAAGAAACAGCTGAAATGATTTTCACCAATATTTGAGGAAGAAACCACCTATATTCCATCGTACATAAACAATCTCCACAGCAGCTAAAATGTAACCACAGTGACTATTTTTTGATATTGGCTAACTACAGATTAACAGCAAATTGAATATATGTTGACAGCATGAAAATTGACAGCCATAAACTCGAATCATCGTCATTATGACAGAAGGAAGGCATGACACTCTATCAACCGATGTTCCTCTATGCATAATCCTCTTCATGTTCGCTATAGCGTAACCACAATTTAATTAAGGGTAAATAATCTAAGTCGTTAGTTTAACTTTAACATGACTGGAAGTTTCAGATGACAAACAAATAGCGAAGGATATAAATTTGGCACGTTCCTATTCGGTATCGTAATGATATAGTTTAAGGCACTGATTATTAGAACCAGTTCCAAAATTGAGGCTAATCACCTTGCTTTCCCAGATTCAAAAATAGATTTCTTTTTATTTTTTGAAAAAGCAACTGATAAATTATCTATCGACAGATTAGCAACTGAAAATTGCACCTAGATTGAGGCACATAAAATGCTAGCCATGATCATCAAGATAGCTTTTGCAAACCCTGTGTACAATTTAGAGACAGGGCATACCTCTTCAATCAGAGAGAGATGCACAAGTGAAGCCATCACTGATCAGTTGGTTAACTGCATCCCTAAACCTGTAATAATCCTCAACCTTGTTGTAAACTTGATGAGAAATCCGAGCATAGCCAGTAACTGAACCAACTTCTCCATCAAGCGGAGCTCTAAAATAAATAGGAACTTCAACCTGGAAATGCTCTCTCAAATGTGTCCTTAACTTCAAAGAATCCGACTCGCTCGAAATCCCCAAACAAGCAGGCAATCCAACCATAATCATACTCCCACACATCTCCGGTGGAGACCCAAGATTAGTCCCCCAAGCTTTCACCAACATCTCCCCCATCTCCACAACTTTTTCATGATTCCTCTCCTTAATTCCGTCAATCCCACCTTCAAACCTATTAATAAACTCCAAAACCGCTGGAACAACCAATTGAGCACTATAATCCCTAGTCCCAATCCAAGCACTCTCTACAGCCAATCCATTACCATACTCATGAGACACGACAGGGTGATGCAGATCACCCCCATTGCCCTCCTCTCCTCTCTTCCTGCAATACAAAAAGGCAATAGAAGGAGGGCAAAAAAACCACTTATGCAAATTACTAGTATAAAAATCAGCCCCAATATCTCTCACATCAACATCAACACACCCAATTCCATGAGCAGCATCAACAAAAACCTGATCAACACCTTCCTCTCTACAAATCTTAACTAATTCTTTAACAGGAATAACAACACTTGGCATTGAAGTAACATGATCAATCACAGCCAACCTAACTTTCTTCTTCCCATTTTCTTTACCTCTCTCTAAAGCCTTTCTAAATTCACTCACGATCTCTTCCTTTGATGTAATAGGGAAAGGTAACTGTACCTCAATAACTTCCCCTCCAGCACGCGTCACATAAGCCTGAACAGACTTTTTTACAGCACCATAAGCATAATGCAACATGACAGCAACATCTCCTTTGTTAAATCTCCCTTCAGTAAAACCCCATGCATAGTTCTGTAAAACAATGGCAACAGCAGTGGTGGCATTGTCCACAAGGGAGATTTCATCAACAGAACGAGCGTTTACCAAAGATTTGATGATGGAACGTGAATGAAGGATAGAAGATTTGAGGGTGTTGAAGTAGAAGTGATCAGGCTGGCGGAGGAACTGGAGCTGGAAGCTTTGCTGGGCAGAGATGACAGATTGAGGACAGCTCCCAAAGCTGCCGTTGTTAATCCGAGAGATGGTTTGGTCATGGTGGGAGAACTCTGATTGGATTTCAGAGTCAGAAATGAAAGAAAGTCTTGGTTTCTTGGTGGGGTTGGAGCAGCCATTGAAGGAGTCGTTTTTCTTGCAGTGCTTCGAGGAGGAGGAGGAGGAGGAGGAGGAGGAAACCATGGCATGGAGGAGGCCTAATGGAGAGGAAAGTAGAGATGATGTAAAGAGGAAGAGATGAGTGGAGAAAAATAATGTTTTGGTGACATATGGAAAACATAAACTCCACTAATCACTTACGTGCCACCAACCGGTCACCCCACCCCACGTCATTGCCTATTGGAGAATGGAACTAGATTCTCCTTTTGTTCTTGTAACCTTCGATCAAGTTAAACTCCTAGAGTTTACTCCCTACTCATTCATGGTCAATGTTGTGCAAGAAACAACGGGACAATCGTCTTGTTCAACGGTTTTTGATCAGAGCCGTTTGTTTACACGATGAAAACTACAGGATAGAACAAGTTTATTATAGAGATTGGAATATTATGATCATTAATTTGAAGAAGAAACTCTAATGTCAATGTGGTGACATCTTTGAGATGGGCTTCTACTAGCTGATGATGACAAGCTACTATCTCATTAATTAATTATAGAATTTATTTATAAAGTTGGAAACTTGACGATGATTTCCATCAATGAAACATGTGTCCTTTCCTTTTGTAATGATTCATTGTCGACCACAATGTTTTGTTCTCCTTTTTGTCGTTTCAATATTTATTTTTTTTCACATGTTTTTGTTCCTAACCTCCTTACATTAACATAAAGTTATTAAAACGAAGGTTGGAGTTATAAATGAGTTAACTAAAGTAAAGTTAACAATCATCAATCTAAAATAATATTATTTTAAATTTTTTAAAGATCTACATTATTTATAAAGAATAAAAAAATAAAATCAAGTTTTAATTGAGTTGAATAGTTAAATAATCAGCTATAAAAACAAATCACTAAACTAATCTGTCAGTTCAAGTTAAATAACACCAACCAAAACACGAGTTTCATCATGAAAATAATTCATCATATGAGATAAAGGACTCTGGATATACGAAATAATTACTTGATCTCTTACAATTTGGTCACCATGGTGCAGGCTAAGGTTATTATGCTCACAAATTAAAGTAAGTATCTGTGTTGGTTACAATTTAATCCAATGTGTGGAGGTTATGAAATTGATTAATTTAAGTGATTAAGACTATCAGTTTGCTATTTGTTTATCTAAGTTATGTCCACTTGTTCTCTGCAACTAAACAATTTTATAAGATTCTGCGCTCCATTTGTCTGGATTCTCTACCTTTGCTGGCACCGCAGCATTGTAAAAAAATAAATCTCTGAGGAAATTTGTTATTTGTTAATTGCCACTGCTTGCCAATTACATGTATGACAAAAAAAATTTGGGCAATGAATTTAATTTTCAACACGCAATCTATCACTTAAACAAAGCTGAAACTATTCTCAGGATCTTTGAGAGAGTATTTTCTGTGTTTGATAAGGTTTGTATATATGCAAACTTGATAATTCATGGATGTTGTAATATTTATGTATCACTTTAGTACTTAATTTCATGCAATATGTGCTAAAAGGTGGAATTTCTTTTAGTTAGAAGAGAGTTAATACATTGATACTTTTAACATAAATTATAAAGAACAGTTGGATCTTCTCCATTCTTAATTAAGTATAGAGTGAACAAGACAGTTCAACATCAATGGCTTTAGGTCCCAAATAGTATGCAAGGGACAAAACAGTTGTTCCATGCATGGTTTTGGAGTTTCCTCCGGCATTATTGATTGATTTAACCAGCAAGTACAGAAACTTCCTTCGCTGCACCAAACACCCCTATCCTCAAATCATGCCACAAACCCTGAATGTAATTCACAATCAGAAGGAATTTGATCAATGGGACTCTTGTCTTGCCAGAGCAAGACAAGTATAGCTCCCACTAAGGGGACAAGTACAGCAACTGGGCTGGAGATACACATCCATGGCAACGCTTAATAGAGGATAATCACTGCAATCTTACTTTTCCGTGCATTGACAAGAGTTATGGCTCTGCTCTGTCTCGAATCCATTCTAAAAGTACAGTCCCTGCCGACTCCAGCCTCTCAGAAGGAGCTGACTCAAAACTCAAATCAGTCATTTGATAAAAATCACACTACTGGACAATAAGGCAATACAAGAATCCAGTCCTGGTGGTCAACCTAGAAAATTTATGGTCTCTATATAAAAGACCAGCGGATAGCTAATTTGCCACAACATAATTTCAACCTTCATGGGTAACCTATTGCTATTTTACTTTGTCATAAGCAGCTATATTCTGGGGTTCACATTCAGGGCTAAAAAGGCGGACCAGCAGAGCAGAAGTTGAACTCCAAGCAATAGCTCCACAAGCAGCCCACCGAAGACTCCTAGGATTTGTAATTCTTGGACCTGCATGAACAGCAGACCGATAAACATTGCAGGTTTGGATGAATACAGACTACTATGAAAAGCTAAAACTATAGCTAATTGTGTGCAAAATTGAAAAACAAACTACACATCTGAAAAGCAACAAAATGGAGACATAAAAAGATCTTTTAGTTTTTGTCTTAGGATCAATGACGGGCTGAAAAATTAACTTGTAAGCACCAAATCCAAAATGCTTCAGAAAGACATTGTAACTGCAATTCCTCCCCTTATGCAGTTTCCATTGCTTTGATATATCGGATGCTCCTTTTAGTGTTCTATTTTTTCTACTTGTTTCCCATAACTCTAATATTTTGCACCTACAACTTGGACGTTAAAGCTGTTTTAACAGCACCATGTAATTAACTCAAGATTTTACCACAACTCAAACTTCAAATGTTTCAACTCACAATCAACTCAAGATTTCTTTAAAGATCTACATGCTTGATTTCCAGGATATTACCACTGTTTGACATAGACTTTTAACCCCCTCCTTTGATCTTTTCACATTTTTAATAGGTTTCTAAATCTCGATTCCAACTGAGATGATCATCTATACAACCTTTTGAGCAAGTCATATCAGGCACATCATCTGAAATTCCAGGATGCTTTACAGAATAATGGCCTGCGGATGATGACACACTTAATATATTACATTAGTCAAACAAGATTGTGTCAATAAAATGAGAATACCATTTGGCTCAACTCCAACACACACGCAGGAGAAAAAACCCCTCAAATGACACCATTGGTTTCTTAAAGGCGGAACGCCAATTAGATTAAACCCTTCCATTTAAATAACTGCTTAATATCTTCAATGGCTTCATCCAAGAACAAGAAACAGCCCATAAACACTATCATCGCGATCAAAATTGTATACATTGTTGCATTCAATTTGATGGCAAATTATGACCTATCTTTCATGTTAGGATGTCAATTCATATGCTTATTTGGAAACAAAGTTCTCAACTTTTTATGCAAGACCCCGACTTTCCAGACCTTCTCCAACCCTACAAGGGACAGGCTTTATGTAACCTCATTTCCAAGACTTGTTCTTCAATGACTTTTTACAATTAGTAACATAACAAACATCTCCAAAAGGAAGATGTAGCATACACAATGGTAAAAGCTATGGTAGTTCGGTTCTTTAACGACCTCAAAAGCATTTTACTGAAACAGAGCAAATGTCAAAAGAACAACGTAATAGGAACAGTAGAACATACCATAATGCAACCTACAGAGAATCCAGAAACCAAATGCTCCTCCAACACTAAAAATTCCAGCTGTTTGCCTCATCAATCTAGAGCAAGGCTTACAATCTGACCTCATCAACTCCCCATCTGAGAACCCACATAAGCGCCTTAATGCCATCTGTAACAAACAGCCAATCTCCCTTCAAAACCTGCAATATACTAAAAGGTACAAGCTTTTATCACGCTTCAAAAATATTAACTCTCTAGCCCATTGGCAAAAAATTCAAGAAAATCCCAGACACAAGAACACTTATATGTTCCTTATAAAAAATCCTTGAAATTATTTGGTGGCATAAAAATATTCATTTTCACAAAAAGGAAAACTTTTTGATGTGAGCGATGAACTCCTCCTACTACTTATTCTACCGAGGGAAAAAAGAAAAGAGTACATGTTGCAGCAATATACCTTGCAATAATGCATTTACCTGAATCGAAAGTCAAAAGAAACTGGCTTAAAACACTTGTAAAATTAAAAACAGAATGATGATTCTCTCAGTGTCATTTTGTAGAACAGATGGAGAGCATGTGAATCAAAACTCTAATAGCTACAAAAAGCATCAAAATAATGGTTAAATCGTTATAAAGATGTGATCTTTACTACCTGGGAACTGAGCAGGGAGTTTGATTGAATTGAATTACGACAAGGGGAAGTTGTATGTTACAAGTTTGGGATTTCTTCTTCCGTGCCAGTCTGAGATAGAGAGGTTAGCAGAATTATGAAATGGGTCTAGCTGATTCGTTTGAGTATTTTGCCTGTTGGGCTTGGAGGGTTTAAATGTCATAGATTCTTTTGGGCTATCCTACAGTGATTTATAGCCTTTTTTTTTTCCCAGAATAAAGAGGATATATTTATTTGTATTTTTTTAACCAAATATTTTTTTAATGCTTGTCTCTCTTATGTTCAAGACACTAACCAGATATAACCAGAAATTATGACTTGCATATATGTATTTTTAAAGTTATTTGGTAAGTAGATTCAGTTTTAATTAATTCATAAATGGATCCGGAAATCTCTCAATATTGAAATAAAAAAACAAAAGTTAGAGTTTGGATTATGGTGACTACAAATCCAATATTAATAAATGCTCATTTTCGTTGGGACAAGGGGGTTTGGTTTGGAAATTTATGGAACTTCCAAGCAATCTCTTTTTTTTAAATGCGGTCAAATTTTTTATTATTTAAAATTAAATTTTTAATTATATATTTAGATGATTTTAATATATTAATATTAAAAATAATTTTTAAAAAATAAAAAATATTATCTTTTTAAAAATACCACCAGTACCGTCAAACAACCAGTAATCAAGAGCAAGAAGACAAAATATTTAGATGTCATGTTTACCGGGGCAACAATCTTCTTGTGGATGATGATAAGAGAGGGAAGCAGGTTTGAATGAAGGAAGAAGAATCAACCAGAGGTGGTCCTTGCTAGAAGGGTTGTTTTCAATCAAAATCACATTTTTCTTATCGTTTTATTTAGGAGGAGCGAATCAAGACACGACAACCATTGCTTGCCACTTCTACTGTAGTGCTGGAAGATCTTTAAAAGCTTTGTTTTCAATAAAAATCACCTTTTTCTTTTCGTTTAGCTATCTGCCTTGATTGCTACACCCTCTTCAAGCTCAAGTGCTCAGCAGTACTCAGTCTCTTCACTTTGCTTCAAGCTCAGCTCAGGTTTCACTTCTTGTCCTCTCTATCTCTCACACACAAAATCATCATCACTGCATAAGTGAACATATGATCTTGATATCTTGGTTGTTATCTCTTTTCTTCTACCATTCCAGACTGTGCTATATGCTCAAGGGTTTCTGTGTTTCCTTTATTTGAAAACAGTATGACACTTACCCTTGTTTTGGAAGCAAGTTGTAAATATTGATCTTCATAGTTCTTGTTGAAATTTCAATTTATAGCTAACATCATGGAGAGGTGAATCATTTGATCTAGTTTTGAGTAGATAAATAGGCATATTTTTGGATATTGGACTGGTGAAAACTTGCTTCCAATTATACCCAATCCAAAAGTTTCTGATTCAAAATATTTCTTTTGTTCTGACAATTTCATCATCATCTGACAACATCAAGTTTTCTTGTAAGAAGCTACTGAGACTATATAGTAATCTAGTTCCTTTTAGAAAGCTACTGGCTTACACAATTATTTTCTTTTATTTTTATGGGAATGAGTATATTAGGACATGCAAATGCTCTGTTGAGGCAACCAGTTGAGCGTCCTGCTTACTCTTTTCTTCATTCTATCTTGCAGGGATATTGTATCCTCATATGGGGAATAAAATTCTTCTCAAGGTTTTCTGTTTATGGGCTTTGACATGCTTGCTTCTTCCTGCTAACTCTAATGGCCTGGTGAGAATAGGTTTGAAGAAGCGCCGTCTAGACCTTGATACTATTAAGGCTGCCAGAATTGCTAGACAGGAGGGAAAATCAGGAGCAGGTGCAAACAGTTTGGTCCATGATCTAGGAAGTTCAGATGCAGATATAATACCCCTTAAAAACTATTTGGATGCTCAATACTTGGGAGAAATTGGTATTGGCTCGCCCCCACAAAACTTCAGTCATATTTGACACTGGAAGCTCCAATCTCTGGGTTCCATCATCAAAATGCTACTTTTCTGTGAGTTCAACTGATCGTTATTGGTTTTTAATGTACAGTCCTAAAGATGAGATCAGCTGCTGACTTGCAATCACCTGCAGATTGCCTGCTATTTCCATTCCAAGTACAAGTCAAGCTTGTCGAGTACATATATCAAGAATGGTAATTATGTGTTCTCTATTTTCACTACATTTGAAGTTAAATTACTAGAGTACATGTTATAGACAACATTGGATGCTATGTTGTGAGGTTAAAACTCAAATTTTTGTTTTCAAATTCATATTCAGGGAACTCTTGTGAAATACATTATGGATCAGGATCAATTTCTGGTTTCTTAAGTCAAGACAATGTTCAAGTTGGGGGCCTTGTTGTCAAAGATCAAGTGAGTTATTCGTTCCATTTTACATTTATTTGGAGAATCATCTGTCTTCTTTTTGCAGTAATGTGTGTGTGTGTGTGACTTTTGTAATCCAGGTTTTTATTGAGGTTACAAAAGAAGGAAGTCTTTCATTCGTATTGGGGAAGTTTGATGGAATACTTGGGCTTGGGTTTCAGGAAATTTCAGTTGGGAATGTTGTCCCTGTGTGGTATGTTTATGTCAGGACCGTAGTTCTTGTTTTGTAATTTCATTCTTCTTGGAAACAATCACTTAGATTCATCATCTCTGCGATTCCTTTCTCTAGTACCTTGGATAGACTAATTCATGGAAAGAGCACAGGTACAATATGGTGCAACAAGATCTTGTAGATGATGAGGTGTTCTCGTTCTGGCTCAACCGAAATCCTGAGGCGAAAGAGGGTGGCGAGCTTGTTTTTGGAGGGGTCGATCCGAAACACTTCAAGGGAAAGCATACCTATGTTCCAGTTACCAAAAAAGGGTACTGGCAGGTAAAAGCATTTCATCTTTGGACCAATTTCTAACCTTGTTCTTATATGCTATTTTCAAAGAGGGAAAACTGAGTTTTTCTTACTGCTGTTTCCCATTTTCAGATCAACATGGGGGATTTTCTAATTGGCAACCATTCAACAGGTGATATTCAACTTGAGCTTTTTTATTTCTATGTTGTTTATGCCCCCCTTTTCTCTGTATAATTCTCTATTAACATAGAGGAAAAACTGCAGTAGATAATCCCAGACATGAGAACTGCCGAGCACCTTGAATCCTATAATGAATGATGAGTCACTTCTCTTAGAAATTTTTGCATCCTAATAACTAGTTTCTCTACACGGTCCGCCTCGTGCATTTCCAAGTTCATGATTCAGCATGATGCCAAAATTTCTACCTGAAGTCTAATGGAATTCCATGTCTGTAAAACCCGGCAGCCTTCATGCTCTTACAACAAAGCCTTCTAATACATTCACTTATTCCTCAGGTCTTTGCGAGGAGGGCTGCGCTGCAATTGTGGACTCCGGAACCTCATTGCTTGCTGGTCCAACAGTAAGTTTCTTTCACCTTCCTGATTATTGGCTTCTTCCCAGAACAGGCCTCCTTGCATGAAAGTTCAAATTTCCTTTCTTATTTATGTTTTACTTGTTTCAAATGTATACTAACTAACTATCATTTTCAGCCCATCATTACCGAAATCAATCATGCCATTGGAGCAGAAGGGGTTGTGAGCGCTGAGTGTAAGGAAGTGGTTTCTCAGTATGGAGACTTAATATGGGAACTCTTAATATCAGGGGTGCGTTTGTCTCTAATTAGTTTGTTATTTCAATTACATTTCCACGTATGCTGATGCCCTAATTTTATGCTGTGGACTTCAGGTAAAACCCAACAAAGTATGTGCGCAACTTGGTTTATGCATTTTCAATGGGGATGAGTATGTGAGGTAAGGAAATTCACGTTATGTTCTGGTCTATAATCCACATGTTTGGCACAGAAACTTTGCACAAGATGATTTAGCCTGATCGCTTTCAACACATGCATCCTGGGACAGTATTTCCTTCAAAGATTTCAAGTATTTGATAGCAATGAGTGGCACTGAAAGTGCATATTTTTAGATATTGGGGCAAATTGCATGAGCATGATTACCAGAATGCAAGAAATTTTTGTGAATCTGCTGACCAATGTTCTCTCTGTTGCAAAAGAGTTTTAAGGGCCTTATAAGGTGCTTAAGAAACTGCCTCAACAGCATCTTTGGTTGACACTAAAACCTGATTTCTTGTGTAGCACTGGTATTGAATCAGTGGTTGAGAAGGAAAACAAGGAGGGATCATCTGCTGGTGATGATCTTCTATGCATTGCTTGTGAGATGCTTGTTATTTGGGTCCAGAATCAACTAAGAGAAAAGGAAACAAAGGAAGCAGCAATCAACTATTTAGATAAGGTTGGTTTACATCAAAACCCTGCCTCTTTTTCAGAAGCTCAAATCTGTATTCTAAGTTTTAGTTTTTGATCCTTAACAGCTATGTGAAAGCCTGCCTAGTCCAATGGGAGAGTCAGTGATTGATTGCAATAGCATTTCAACCATGCCAAACATCTCATTTACCATCGGAGATAAACCTTTTAGCCTCACTCCAGAGCAGGTTCGATTTCCATAATCTTGCTTTGGAAGTCGAAATATATCATTAGAAATCTTTATCTTTGTATTTCTAAAACCACTCGTTTGCTTTCAGTATGTTCTGAAAACCGGAGAAGGCATTGCTCAAGTTTGCATCAGTGGGTTCATGGCTTTGGATGTGCCGCCTCCACGCGGTCCTCTGTGGTATGCCATCCTAGCCATTGTTATAGCTCTGGTCGACATATATAGCTTTTCTTTCTGCAGTTTATGTTTGAGTTTAACTTGAAAATGCATGCTTGCAGGATTCTTGGTGATGTATTCATGGGCGTGTATCATACCGTCTTCGACTATGGTAACCTTGAAGTGGGTTTTGCAGAGGCTGCTTAATGATCCTTCTGCTAGGCTGTAATGCTATGACAGATTTTCCTATGCCAATCAGAGATCACTCTGTAATGTAAATGTTTGTTAGGCATATTAGGACTATGAATTGATAATCTATTTGTATCCATCATCTGCTAAAAACAAGGCATCAGGACAATTTTAAAGAATATCAAGGAACAGAATGTTTAAATTTTGATGAATCTCATTTAGATTATTAAATGCTGAAGATATTGCCAAAGAACTCAATTTATCTAAAAGATTAAAGACCATGACTCAAAATCCTCCCCTTCCCTTTTGTTGAAAAATAATGTCGTATTTAAAAATAATGACTGGTATCATTTTTTTTAATTAAAAATTGGAGATCATAAAAACAGAAAGAAAATGTCTTCTTGTATTTTTTTATTTAAAAAATACAAAAATATCCAAAAAATAATTTATTTTATGTTTTTGTTTCTTTAACCAATCACATTATCTTTTCTTTTCTTATTAGACATAATTTATACAAGAGTTGAGCTTTCATTGCCATGATAACTATTTTGCTCTCAGAAAGCATGTGCACATTTTATGAAAAATGCTCAGAAGCCTTACAAATATAATTCCTTTCATCTAATTTTCACTTTTCAGTCCTACCAATCATTCAAGAAAAAAAATTAAGTAATGTTCTTTATAAACATCTATATTAAAAGAATAATAATATAGAAATTAACTCAATTTTTTTTTTAAAAAAAAGGAACTTTATCTACCCATTTTCTTTATATCAGATTTTAACAAATTAATCATATCGGTCAATATTTTTTCTGACTTGAAACTTAGCCGTGAGTTAGGCTCTAAGTCTTGGGAACTAGCTTTGCACATAGCAGATTTTTTTAACAAGGGTGTAACCAGCCTCCCTGTCCATACTACAGAGTACGAAAGTGCTTAGAACTACACGAGTATGCCACTTGAAATGCATAACATCAACTAAAGAAAACTAGAGTATTGCGGCATAGTATGAAGTACAGATGCACCACCGAACTTCACTGTTCTTCATCACTATCATTGCTGAAAACAGAGGCTACAGCTGATTTTGGCTTCTTTGCGGCTTTGGCCGAGGAGTTCTGTGCAGTGAATGCAAAAGGGCCACTAGTTAAATGAAGAGCAGATGAACTATTCAGTCATCAAATATTGATTTCTTTCACTCAAATTGGTACAACATTGTGATATTGCTTACAGATTTTACAGGTGAAAAATTCAAAGAGGTGCCAATTACAAGGCAAGAAAGGGCCATGTAACTCCCATAAGTTGAATAGAATAACTTGTGTTGTAAGCCAGAAAATATGTATGCGATCTTGAGATACCATTCAACATTACTTTTCAGAACGTCAAACAAAATAAAGGAACACAGTTGTTATTCTTGTTACTTATATCCATGAGAGTAAAAGTGTTGCCATACAGAAAGGATGTTTTTTAAAGTTACTTGACATAAGCAACATTTACTCAGAAGGGGAATGCATTTTATGAGTGCAATTAATCATCAGGGAGTCATCTACAAGTTACAAAATCCTAGCTAGAGAGAGAATTTCTATGCATGGGAGATAACTATTCATCTATCCTCACTGCAATGCATAAAGACCTAAGTTTACTCAAGTTATAAAGGAAATAAGGACCCTAGAATAAACTACCATGTTATTATCATACCGCAACAATCTACCTTGTGACGGCACAATGAAGCCATGAAAACAGCTTCTTTACTCATCATACTGAAAAGCTTCTAAGTGCCTACAATGATATAAATTCTAATTCTTCAGTTGCATACCTTTGAAAGGCCACCTTTAGATGAAAACCCAAATTTTAATGCCCTCCGCTGATCCTGATCCACAAGTGCAGTTCCACTTCTAAGCGAAGTGGAAACCTGAGCAGATGCAGATTCTTCTTGTTGCTGCTCCTGTTTATGAGCATCTGCCCTATATTGCATAGAAGAATATAAAAACAAATATGGTAAGGAAAATTTTTTGAAGACAATAAAACAAATGGAAAAGCTTGAACTAGCTGTTGCATTTGTGAAAGAAAACAAGAATGCATACATCTGTGCAAACTTAGCCATCTCCCTCTCCTGTCGTTGCAGTTCTCGCTTTCGCCGATCATCACGACTGCTAGTACCATGCATCTCTCTCATTTCCTTAAATCTCTGAAACCATCATCCAAGAGCATTACAGATTTAGGAGAAAAAACAGAGAGTGATAGCACTAGGGGTTGAAAAATGCCAAGTAAGATCTCACACCTTTCTATGATTATGGTCGTATGAACTCAGATGAGCTTCAAATTCCATAGCCAATTTGTATTGCTTGTTGCAAAGATCACAAAAGAACACCTTCCTTATCTCTTTTACCTCAGTTTGAATTTTCTGCTCCCGTTCAGCTAACACCTGAATTTTCATAATGTGCACGAAGCAGGCAGTAGAAGCCACCAGGTAATAAAAACTGCAGGAAATTCTCAAGAGCTTCGAAAGTTGATGTTCCCCCATGATAATACCATTCCCGTCAAAAGACACACATATATGCTATATGCTGCCTTCTGTTATTAGATGTGGGTTTCAGAGAAAAAAGCATCAACCTCAAAATATTATCTACCAGTTAAAATATTAATAATGGTCTACAAATTTATAGGCATACCTCCCGCTTTTTTGTGTGTTCCTCAGTTTCTTCAACCTCAATGTCAAGTTTTCTTCGCTGAATATTTTCTTCTGCGGTAAAAAAATCATCTTCTTCTTGTTTTCCAATCCCTAACTTTGGATCTCTAATTCCAGATTTTATAGGCTCAATGATTCCTGAACATAAAAGCCAAAAATTATTGTTAAAATTACAACATCATAAACAAATAAAACATTCCACAGGAATCAATCCTATTGATGTTTCTCATATCATTCAGACTAAAGGCAAATGATAGATTGGAAACTCTACCCACTTCACTCTACTTAACAAGATAGCAGACCACAAATAATTGTACAAAAGGAACAGTTAGCAAACAATGCCAATAGGCAATAATGAGTAGATATATCTGCATGTTTAACAGTTTGCAACCTACGGCATTATTTATCTGAGTAAAGCTTGTGGTCTGACAATCAAAACTATATTGGAAATAGGAGGTTTAAGAGCATTCAGGGCCAGGACATATGGGTTCATCGATCACCGTAGCCGAGGAAAGGTTTTTGAGGTGATTGTTTTGTTCCGTAGAAAATGGAGGCTTCAAGTAACAAACATAAAGCAGCATGATTCAACTTCAATGATTTCAAGATCATGTGTCAATAGAGTAAGTAAAATATATTCCAAAACATCTTAACTAACTATTGATGGTACAGCAGTGAAAACATGATGGTAGATTCAAGCAAAGCAATCACTTAAAAAATGAAGAAGGATAGGAGACCATCCTCAAACAACTCCTCCCATGAATGAGGCTCAACTATTTACATACCTTGCTCGTCCTTTCCAAGACCCTTTCCTTTCCATCCCATTTTCTGAAGAAGCCTAAAACCAATATTTGACGCTGTCAACTTTGTGTCCAATGAAGCTTGTTCAACATTGTCTAGATCAACATTTTCCGTAGGTCTGTGATCTTTTGGTAACCGAAAATCCTCTGTGAAATCCTCAATAAGAGAGTCCTATCAAGCACATACAACAAATGCGATGTTACACATCCATGCACATGAGATTGCATGATCCTCAACCATTCACGAAACTTGTAATGAATGCACAAACACATAGTAAAGGAAAATTTCCATTAAAATATAAAAATATAATGTCCATGTGAACAATTATTATAAATATTAAGCGACTGTGCAAAATTAGGTTATTCCTTAATTGGGGAAATTTACA
The DNA here is from genome assembly GCF_000002775.5 of Populus trichocarpa. Lineage (NCBI taxonomy): Eukaryota > Viridiplantae > Streptophyta > Magnoliopsida > Malpighiales > Salicaceae > Populus > Populus trichocarpa. Next base: position 250,259 of record NC_037289.2, on the reverse strand, counting down.
AGCCACTTATAACTAGCCAATTGGAAATTCACAAAAATCTCCTCATTAAGCCTACTGTATTGAATAGGCTACGTTGGTGCAATCCATCAAATATGCAAAAAGCCATAAAAAAAGGCAATATAATTATATAAGCCTGAAATTACCTGCTCTCTAACAAGTTGCTGTTTATTGTGGGTGCTTGTTTCTTGTTTATCACTGTACCATCTGCGATCCATCTTCAACCACCTTAGCACAAATCAAGAATTAAAGTAATAAAACATTTCATTTCAGAGGAGAAGAAAGTGGAAAAAAAAAATGCCATTTTAGATTCCAATACAGTATAAATATAGTCAGAAAAGACACCCTTCATGAAAATTATCCAAGGCTGCAAATGCCAGCAATTAGCTGATTAATTATGAATACGAGATATCAAGATGCATAATACAAATAATCGAGGATTTCAGTTTCCAGAAACAATCCGCACAAAATTGAATTCACATGTTTATGCTCGAACCTGATTTAGTTTGCAAAATGCAGAAAAGAAAGTCTAAAATTCAATGAAGGACATCCCTTTTCGAAATCCTAAACTCTATCAGCAACCAAATACGCCATAAAAAAAATTCAAACATCCAAAGAGTCCCCTCCACAATGAAAAAACCCAACAAAGTTAGCTTCTTTTACTGTTTCCACAAAGTTTTAAACTGATTCCTCGAATGGGTTTCTCATATAAATTCATTTTACAACCTAGGAAAGGAACCAAACCCCTATCATGCCCTAACAAACTCTAATTAATTATCACAAATCAAATTGATCTCCTTGTAGTGAAACCTAAACCCACCAACACAAATCTAACAGAAACAATAATTAGCACCTCCAATTCTTATGCAAGTGCAGAAGATTTAAAAGTTCTAATCTTTGAAGTCTGCTAAAAGAAAAGACCATGAATACCTTGGAAAAAAAAAAACTTTTGTTCAATAATATCGGGAAAAAATCATTAAATTTGCTCAAAGTAAATTATATTTACCTGATTATTAATCAATGGATTAGAAGCAGAGAAACCAAACACAAACAAAGTCTTTGAATTTTGATCTCTGCTTTTGTCTCTGTGGTTTTTGCCTTGATGTTTCTTTGAAGACGAAACTCAAATGCCAAAGGGTCCCGTAGAATAATAATATGGGCTAATTATTTTAGAGAGCTTAGCCCAATATAGTTTGAGCTATGCTTGATGAATTGTTTTTGGATTAAAATGGTCGAATAGAGATAGATTTGAGCTTTCTCGGCCCAAAGTAGATTTTAGGGCTTACTTCCTAAGTTTGAATGCATGCTCTAAAATAGAAAAAAATAAATTTGGTAATTTATAACATAATGTTTTTTAAAAGTATTTTATAATTAAAAATATAATAAAATAATTTTTTATATTAAAAACTTAAAATAAAATTAATTTAATATATTTTCATATGAAAAATAATTTAAAAAACAAAAATTAACACATTTCTAAACAGATAATTAGTTTCGAGTTATATATAAACTACAACTTCAAAATTTCTTATTATTAACCAAAAAAAAAATGAAAACTTAATTCGGATATAACATAGACGATGGATCTAAAATTTAATGCTAAAAAGCAATGATAATCATTGCAGCTAAAAAAAGAAAAGAGATTAGGGCAAGTTTAGGAGAAGAAAATATATTTTTCTTCACCAAACTTTTCTATTTTAAATATATCTTAAAATCTTCTCATAATTGTTATTTAGAAAATCAAAATACCTCGAGTTTGTCCAAAATCAAAGAAAGAAATGAAGTTGGATTTATAATGTGAGTTTTTTAAGTATATATATATTTTTTCTTATGCGGTATTTAAATACAACAACAAATTTGGGAAAAGAAAATATAATGCATGTATAATAATAATTCAAGAAGTTGATCTAGATTCTATGTAGGAGAGCGGAAGCTTTCACTTTTAAATATTTTTAACAGTATATTTGTTTTGAAAAAATATGAAATTATTTTTTTTAATGTTTTTAGATGACTTTAATGTTATAATAAAAAAAAAATCTAAAAACAATTATAATATCAAACAGACGCTTAATGAGAAAATCTACTCCCTTCCTCGACTATTAAGTTTGACAGGTGTGTATTTAAAATTGTTTGAAAAGAAATTTCTGTCGTAATTGATAACAAGCAGTCTGTTTGAACTGTTTCTTCCTCGTACATTCTCATATCAAAAAGACAAATAAAAAAGCAAAATACTTTTAAGGTAATTTCTCCCACATGTATTCCCATACTGAAAAGAAGAAGAAAGCAAGAAACTTCTTTCTAAAAAAGGACCTAATCTTTTTCTTTTTCTTTGCTAAAGGAAACCACGATATCAATCACTTTCTATCTCAAAAGATAAATGCTCACAGCTAGTCTTATAGTTTCCACAAATGTTCATAATTAATTAATTTGCTAATTAACTATATTATAGATAATTATATAAATTATATCTTAAAACTTCACCTAACAATTTAAACTATTGATTGAGATGGTTTTTTGACATGATGTCATAACCTTGTTAACCAAACGGTCACGAGTTGAAATCTCATCACCCTCATTCTAATTAATAAAAATTAAGCACAAGATAATGTGAGTTTGTACAAGTTTCAAGTTCAAAATTTTCTTTTTTGAGAAAGTATGTTAGAGAATAATTTAAATTATTTTTGAAATCTCATCTAATAATTTAAATTTTTAGATTAAGATGGCTTTTACAAACCATATCCATCTTTATATGTTGAATTGATAGATAAAATTCTAGTTTATCGATCATGGATATACTTCAAATTGTTGATCTTCTCGCAAGGAATTAAACTCGATGAGATCATGCATTTCAAAGCATGCACAAAGGCGTGTTGCTCAGGGTTCTAATTAATTAAGGTCAATTAAATTAAATTGAAATTGTTCCATGTAATTACACATAATTAATTAAACAAGATCAATCTAGAAACAACATCCTTCGTGTATGCGTACCTAACCTAAATCTGCCTAACTCCCAGCTAATTTTTGATGTGGTCAATGCACGCAGGGAAGATTAATTTCCTAGCTAGCTAGACCAGATTTTTTAGTCATTAATTAGCAGATAATCATGTCAGTAATTAAACCCATCTGGGCCTAGAACTTTAAAAACCATTTGATCAATCATCAAAGAATAAACGATTTGTAGTAGTTATGTCAAAAGGGATCGATTCTTCTTCGAATAAGCACAATTAATTTCATATAATTATAAATGAGATTATTGCTTACAGCAAGATTGCATTATCTATGTATATTAATTTAAAGAAAGAAAAAATCACGTCCCCATAAAAAAAAAGGAAATTAAAAAGCAAAAAGAAAAGGAATAAAATCAGTTCCATCAACTTGAGTACAAGCAGGCAATGCATATACATGCCAAACTCTGGCCCTTGCATAGATTAATTAATTGTAAGTTGTAGATACCTTAAAGTTAGACAGCTTGCATTCTCTATTTAATTTAAACACAAAGGCAAAGATTTATATATCCTTCTTTATGATCATTACCAACTCCTGTTGCTGCTGCTGCTGCTGCAGCACCACTTGACAGGATTTAGCTTTATATATCAAGTTAATTATCAAATGAGGATTTAATAATTATAAATATTGCTGGTTTTGCAGAAAATGTATTCGATTGTGTGCGATCGAGTAAAGATTGGGTGATTTTTAAGAGGTCAGGAGTACTAAAGATAGTTGCTTTGCAATGAGATAAAGCTAGCAGGGAAGGGACCCACTCTTTGTTTAAACAAAATGATATACAGACCTTACGAAGAAATTATGCATGAACCATATGGTTCGAAGAAAAAATCTTCAAGAATCTATCTTTTTGACCTCTTTTGCAAACACTTTCCATTTTCTAATCGATAAAGCATTTGAGTGTGATTTAGAGTTTAGAAATACATATATATTCCAGCTATTCTAATCGCAGGTTTAACTATAAATATTGTCGTGGATTAAAGTATAAAACGTGTCTTGGTAATTAATTAGTCTTAATTACTGTCACATTCATAGGTGGTATCTAGTGATCAATTATATATACACTTTCTAATGGGTACGCTAATCTATTTTCTAGAGTACCAATACAAAAACGTGTATTATAAGATCTAATTAATTAGGAAGATGTGATTCATACACTTCGTAAGAGATACGCAAATTAAAACCCAAAATCTAAAGGAATAATTGGAAATTAATTAGAGAAATATGTGTGTGTGTGTGTGTGTGTGTTTGTGTGTGTGTGTGTGTGTGAGAGAGAGAGAGAGAGAGAGAGAGAGAGAGAGAGAGAGAGTTATAGTTTAAATTATTAACTATTAATAATATTTATAAAGAATTATTAAGAATTTTTATTAAATTCGATTCAATGGATAAATCTTGAAATTTTTTTATTCAACTTTTTATCTAGTTTAAATTTAAAATTAAAACATGAAAGATGTCCTAACATGATCCAATTGACTTAATCGGTCTACAAACATCCTGATCTATAAAAAAAATCTAAAATTAAAATTAAAAAAAAAAGATGAAATTAACATAAAAAACTTTCCAACCTAACTTCTAGTATAACTTGATTTAAAACTAAAATGTGTGGAAGTTAAAAAGAAATGAAAAACAAAATTCTAGTAAAGGACCCCAAGAACAATTAGATATTAGACAGCCAACAAAGTTAAAGGGGGTAATGAATTAAGAAAGGAATGCAAATTCAAAGGAGGATAAAGCACAAGGAAGAATAGAAGAAGAGAATTTGATTGAGGATCAAGCAGTTGATGATCATGAGATCGATTGCTTGTTTCAAAGGGTCAATAATGGCCATTTTCTTACCGAGTAGCGGACCACAATATATTCCATATGCTTTCCCTTGAGTTTTTCTACCAGGAACTGTAGATGGTCAATGATTTCTTTCTCAAAGTATGCCTATATGGTATTTGATCATGTCCACCCAATTAAATATCACAAGATACCCCTCCCCTCCCCTCCCCTCCCCCTATAAATTCATGTCTCGCGCTTCTCATAATTTCAATACCAACAACACACAACTTCCCTACTGATCACTTGAGCCTACCTCAACAAGACAAATTAGAACTTGGTGTAACTGCTTAACACCTCGCTACCAAAACCAAGAAACTAGCTAGCAACTATGGTTGGCAACAAGCAAAAGAAATCTTCCTCCTCCTCTTTCTTCAGCTTTTTCAAGGCTAGAAAGCCACGACGAACGGGTGATCAGGATGCTTATTATGGCAACGATGATGTAATGAGTCCAAGAAAAATCCGGCCTTTTGATGATGACAAGGGTCCGCTTGTTTCTGTGAAGCCTGATCCTCGTGTTGACTCCAGAGCTTCAGTTTTCATTGCCAACTTCCATGCAGCTCGAATGTCAGAATCCGAACGCCAGATTTTCCAGCAAGCTGCTGGAAAGGCAGCCTAAGGTCGATCGTAGCCTGATCAGTCATGTTGTCTAGCTATGTGCCAAATTGATAGCTTTTGAGTGTATCCTCATCGATCATTTTGTCCATATTAATGTAATTGTATTTGTTTATGTTTTATGTGTTCTTAGATAATTAATTAAGCAGTCTGTCCCATGAATGCAAAGTCAATAATGGAAGTGTCCATTGTATAAAAATTTATTATTTAAATGTACTTTTTTTTCATCATCCACACCTTCTTAATTTCTCCCCTAATCTCTTTCAAGAATTCATCGTTTTAGTTGTGGTTGTGGCCTAGACTGTGTGTGTGTGTGTGTGGATGGATTAATTTTCAAGGTTGAATTTGGTTAATGTTCCATTATGAAAAAGATAAAGATATGTTTCGTTGGAGTGATGAAAATAAATAAATAAAATAAATATATTTTTTAAATAATTTTAACATGAACGGATGGGAGCTCTTTAGCAACACAGCTATCAAATACAAGAGGCTCAATTTTACTACTGCCGGCATTGAAAGTATATGATCTTTTTGGGAATTAAAGTGCATAAAAAATACTTTAGGAAGAATCTGAGATTTATGAAACCAGCTGCAGTTTAGTAATAATATATATATATACTGCCTACAATCTGTTCTTTTTCTGTACAATTTGCTGCTGTTAATCGGTGCAGTATCATCTTCTTCTAGTATGTTTGGGAACGTGGCTGCGGCTGCGTTTTTAAAAAAAAAAAATTTTTTGCTAAAATTTAATATGGTTTGTATGTTTTGGATCGTTTTGATATGCTGATGTCAAAAATAATTTTTAAAAAATGAAAAAACATCATTTGCATGCATTTTGGCACGAAAAGTTATTTGAAAAGCACCTGCAACCACACTGCCAAACACGCTCTTCTTGATGGTCACAGCTCAGCCTCCAATTAATTATTTCTATTAATTAAAGTAGGTAGGTGGTGGCTCAGTTGTAAAAACTTGGGACTAAAAGGTTTGCTTCCTCTGTGATCTTAGGTTCGAGCCCTGTGATTGCTCATATGATGGCCACTGGAGGCTTACATGGTCGTTAACTTCAGGGCCCGTGGGATTAGTCGAGGTGCGCGTAAGCTGGCCCGGACACCCATGTTAAACTAAAAAATTATTTCTATTAATTAAAATTGATTTTTATAGTCTTAATTCTGTCCAAGAAGGATACGCCTTATCGATTCCTATGATTTACAAGTAATTTAATTTGATTAAGATGCTAGCTGAAGGAAAAGGGTAGAGTATGTACAGTGACTTAATTACTTTACATAATTTCCAAGAGGAGGGGTTAATGTGGTTTCTTTCATTGTTACAATCAGTCTTGAATACATGGTTAGTGCATTTAATAAATAATAAAATTAATCGATAAATATTGAACTGGGATTCTAAGAGAGATGTTAATAATAAATAAAGATTAATTGAACCGGGATTCTAAGACGTGTCATGTTATTTAATATTGTGTTAATTATTTTATTTTTTTTTAAAAAAGCAAAATAAAAATTTAATCAAATTCAAAATAAGTTGTCAAGAAAGAATATATATTTATATATATAATAAAAGTACTATAAATGTTTAAACCCCTCGAGAAAACTTCAGAAACTTCTCACATGCAAGAATGGTTAGAGAAAGAATCTTAAATTCTCGATGTCCACACACTGATACGAAAATACAATTTATTTTATTGATAAATTAAAGAGTGACGAGTAACATGAATTTTTTAAAAAATAACTATTAAAAATATTTATAAAGAGTTATTTGGAATTTTTATTAAACTCGACTTGATGGGTAAACATTGAAATTTTCTGATCCAACTCTTTGTCTAGTTCAGGTTTAAAATTAAATTATGAGAGTTGTCCTAACATGATTCAATTGACTTGGTCGGTCTAAAAACATCCTGATCTATCAAAAAAAATCTAAAATTGAAATTGAGAAAAACAAAAGATGAAATTAATATAAAAAAACTTTCCAACCTAACTTCTAGTACTATAACTTGATTTAAAACTAAAATGTGTGGAAGTTACAAAGAAATGAAAAACAAAATTCTAGTAAAGGACCCCAAGAACAATTAGATATTAGACAGCCAACAAAGTTAAAGGGGGTAATGAATTAAGAAAGGAATGCAAATTCAAAGGAGGATAAAGCACAAGGAAGAATAGAAGAAGAGAATTTAATTGAGGATCAAGCTGTTGATGATCATGAGATCGATTGCTTGTTTCAAAGGGTCAATAATGGCCAATTTCTTACCGAGTAGCGGACCACAATATATTCCATATGCTTTCCCTTGAGTTTTGCTACCAGGAACTGTAGATGGTCAATGATTTCTTTCTCAAGTATGCCTATGGTATTTGATCATGTCCACCCAATTAAATATCACAAGATACCCCTCCCCTCCCCTCCCCTCCCCCTATAAATTCATGTCTCGCGCTTCTCATAATTTCAATACCAACAACACACAACTTCCCTACTGATCACTTGAGCCTACCTCAACAAGACAAATTAGAACTTGGTGTAACTGCTTAACACCTCGCTACCAAAACCAAGAAACTAGCTAGCAACTATGGTTGGCAACAAGCAAAAGAAATCTTCCTCCTCCTCTTTCTTCAGCTTTTTCAAGGCTAGAAAGCCACGACGAACGGGTGATCAGGATGCTTATTATGGCAACGATGATGTAATGAGTCCAAGAAAAATCCGGCCTTTTGATGATGACAAGGGTCCGCTTGTTTCTGTGAAGCCTGATCCTCGTGTTGACTCCAGAGCTTCAGTTTTCATTGCCAACTTCCATGCAGCTCGAATGTCAGAATCCGAACGCCAGATTTTCCAGCAAGCTGCTGGAAAGGCAGCCTAAGGTCGATCGTAGCCTGATCAGTCATGTTGTCTAGCTATGTGCCAAATTGATAGCTTTTGAGTGTATCCTCATCGATCATTTTGTCCATATTAATGTAATTGTATTTGTTTATGTTTTATGTGTTCTTAGATAATTAATTAAGCAGTCTGTCCCATGAATCCAAAGTCAATAATGGAAGTGTCCATTGTATAAAAATTTATTATTTAAATGTACTTTTTTTTCATCATCCACACCTTCTTAATTTCTCCCCTAATCTCTTTCAAGAATTCATCGTTTTAGTTGTGGTTGTGGCCTAGACTCTGTGTGTGTGTGTGTGGATGGATTAATTTTCAGGGTTGAATTTGGTTAATGTTCCATTATGAAAAAGATAAAGATATGTTTCGTTGGAGTGATGAAAATAAATAAATAAAATAAATATATTCTTAAAATAATTTTAACATGAATTTTTGTTTTTTTTTAAATGATAATAATAATAATAAAAAAACATGTTCTTCTTATTCTTGCTATCTTGTTCTCTTATGTTCCAATATAACAATCATTGTCTTACCTAGCTAGTTTCAAGTTCTCGTTGATACGAACGGATGGGAGCTCTTTAGCAACACAGCTATCAAATACAAGAGGCTCAGTTTTACTACTGCTGGCATTGAAAGTATATGATCTTTTTGGGAATTAAAGTGCATAAAAAATACTTTAGGAAGAATCTGAGATTTATAAAAGCTTGGTTAGTGCATTTAATAAAATTAATAGATAAATATTGAACCGGGATTTTAAAAGATGTTAATAATAAATAAAGATTGAACCGGGATTCTAAGACGTGTCATGTTATTTAATATTTTTATTTAATACTATGTTAATTTTATTTTATTTTTTGAAAAAAGCAAATTAAAAATTTAAACAAATTCAAAATAAGTTGTCAAGAAAGAATATATATATATATATATATATATATATATATATATATATATATATAATAAAACTATAAATGTTTAAACCCCTGGAGAAAACTTCAGAAACTTCGTGTAAAGTTCTTGATGCACATGCAACGCAACAATGAATCAAAATAATTGTCCGGGAGTATATATAGTCAAAACTATATATATATATATATATATATATATATATAAATGTTTAAACCCCTGGAGAAAACTTCAGAAACTTCGGGTAAAGTTCTTGATGCACATGCAACGCAACAATGAATCAAAATAATTGTCCGGGAGTATATATAGTCAAAACCAAAAGGATTGGTGAGGGTTAATGTGTTGGAAAACCTTCTGAGGGATGATATCCTTTCGTACCAATATACATACCCATAATTCGAGCTAGGGGAAATGCATGCATCAAGCATCTTCTGATAATTACAATATTGGCATGTTAGATTCTCAATTGGAATAGCTAATAAGAGAGATCACCCCTCCTGTACTTTAATTTAGGGTTCCTTCGCGAGGAATGATGCCAGGTTTGTACATGTTCTATATCTCTTTACATAAAGCAAGATACACAAATATCAGCTAATCAGCTAGCTAGTTGTATTTAATTTCTAACAATTGCTAGCTAGTTGTTTCTTTGATGTCTTGTTAATTGAGGGTTTATATCGAAGATGCCTTTTGTAATGGGATCAAGCAATGCATGCAGTAGTGCTGAATATATATATATATACACTACATCGATATATATATTGAAAGCCTTGGAGAGGAAAAAACATCGCAAGAGACAATATATACTATATATATAAACACACCAAAATTAGCAAGACTTGAGCACTATATATGTATATTATATACTTTGAATTGATTAAGAGTTCGGTCTCTTTCCCTCACACGAAAGGTTCCTAATTCCCTCTTTCAATCAACGTACGTTGGCTGAAGAAAAGAAAATAAGACAAAGTAGTTGCTAGTGTATTGATGCGAGGCCAGCCAAAGCGAGGACACTGGGGTATCTTGCTTGCCTTTTCGTATAGCTGTAAGGAATGGCAACCATCTAAATTAGTAAAAGGTTCACTTCTTGTTTGTTCAGATTCTATCTCATGATCACAACTACACCTACTTAATTCCCTTTGATGGTTCCGCCCTGTGCATGTGCTAGCTGCTCTGTAAACCTTCCAAATCCTTCCTTCCTTTGGACGACTCCACCATGCCATGGTTGCATCTTGTCACTAGCTCCTTTTTTAATCTCCCCTGTCTCCACTTTCTTCTATTTCTCCCATCTTTTTTAGTTCATCCTCGATATCCCAGCTAGTCAAAAACACTGTTTACTATTGCTTATATATGTATAATATTTAAAGTGTTAAAATTAATGATATGATGGTGTGCTCGTGCTTAGTTTCTTATTCTTTAAGCTAGAATTCACAGGACATATATACATGTTGATTAAAAAAAATAAAAATCTACACAGAATATAACACAGCACATCAATGTCTTAATTTATTCGAAGCGTGAGGTCTATCCCAAGGTTATTAAAAAAGGATTTTTTAACTGGCCGATCATGGGAGATATCGAGTTCATCAGCTACGATTGCATACAGAATCTAAACATAAAATCATAAACTCTCTAAAGAAATACCATTCAATTTGAGCATCTGTTCTCCTAATCAAACAATTAAAAGCTATATGTCAATTAAATCTAAACATTTATAAGTGGATACGCGAATAATTAATTCTTTGACTGATTGCATGATTGTATATGAAATTAACACTGTAAGGTTTTAATGAACTTTTTCCCGCACTTTTTATTGATGTAAAATTCATCAGAGTTCTATGTACCATAGATATAAAACCCGAGACCAGGGTGACCCAGGATCTTGGCCGGGTTTTAAATGGTCTAAACCCTGGCTTGCAATTATTATCAGATTTAACAATTTTACCGAAGAAAATTTCCGTCGGTATTTAAACTCACAGTCTGTTGGTATGTATTTTACTGACGGGCTCACAGACAGAACCGGTCCATTGGAAAAACTCTTGTCGGTAATTTCTGGTATGTCGGTGAGTCCATCGGAAATAAATTTACTGATACATTTACAAACGGACAAAGCATGCTAAAAAAAATTGTCCTTTTTATTCCATCGGTATTTCTCTCAGGAAGTTTGCTATATAACAGACAAAAATACCATATGCAATTTTGTTGATGTTTTTACTTGTCCGTCAATATATTCATTGGTAAATATAATATATCACTGACAAAATACCATTTGTAATTCCATCTGAGAGTTAACGGTAGCAGTGACATTTGCAGTAATTGTTTTTCAACTCCTTGGAACATACCGACGGACGTGGTCCGACGGTAACCTGGTCTGTAATAGTTTAAAATATTTTTAAAAAAATATATTGAATGAAAGTAGTAAAATAATAAAAATAAGATAAAAATAAAATATATCAAAGGAAATTAAAATAATATAAAAATTAAATATTTATACGTTCAAATACAATAAATCTAAAATAGAGGCGACGCTGAAGGAGGAAGAGGAGGAGGTTGGTCGTCGCCGGGACCGTGAGGCCAATAAGGACAAACATATGGACCACTCATGTGTGATCTCATCACCATCACCACTCGGTGGAGTTCATCATATTCTGTAGTGAGGCGTTCATATTTTTCATTGAGATCGGTCATCTGATCCTGTACTCGTTGGTCTAACATCGTCTTAAACTCTAGAGTTTGAATGCTCGAGATTGATTGCAAGCATCCAGCGGTCGAAACACTAGAACGTGATCGTCGCGTGAATTGTACAAACATCACGTGTTGAATGTACTCCGCTCATACAGCCTCCAAAATATATGACGATCTGAAATCTTTCCAAACCGTCACGTCATTTTAGGTTGGAAGCTCGCTTTCTCTCCCATAATAAATTATATGTTAGTAAATGAAAAAATAAATTTGGTATTTGGAAAAATAATTATCTTGATTTTGATTTTATTTAGTTGCTACGTGATTCTCCCAAACCCTTCTCGCAACATTATCATCTATTCTCTCTCATTCAAATTTTCCTTTGGAGTACAAATTTATAAAAGGTAAATTTCAATAATTTCAATAAGGAGACCGAATTAACATAATAAAAAATATTTAAATTAATACTAACATTAAACCATGAAAATCATGCATCGACTTGTGGCTTCCATTTAGAATATCTGAAATCCTGGCTTCATTGAAATAATAGAATTTTCATCGATAATTTAAAGACTGATGTTATTGTTCTGATAGCCTTAATGTTTTTAAACCTAAAATTGCATTCATTAAATAAAATTATTTTTTTAAAAAAAATATTAAGCATGTCATTGTGAAAGTGATTCTAACTTACATTGAAAGGTCGTCATTCCACTAGGCCTCATACTTGCGGGTAAATAGATTCCGCTGTGATGTGACCCTCGCTCGATGTTGTGGCATTGCACTTGACGAACCTGCATCATACGTCGATGCATGTGCCTATTCTTGGTCGGTACCCAATGAATCATGGTAGTCAGCATCACCGCTATAAGAACTAACAATGATCTTGTCCTCACAACGTGCAATAGACTTTCCCCTAGGCATCTACACAAATTAATGAAAAAAAATTAAACAATTTCTATATTTTTAAAAACAAATTCGGCAGCACCTATCCTATACGGGAGACCACCTAAAAAAATTTAACCTATAAATAAACAACATATATGCCACAAACCAATTGATTTTTTCAATTTCTTCCAACAAATTAGAATAAATCAATTTCGCACAAAATTCACATCTTCTAAGTGGTAATATATTTAATTCAAATTTACATGGATTTAATCTAAATATATAAAAAATAAAAATAATAATTAAAATTAATCCTAAATATTTAATTAAAATTGAACAACAAAATTGGAAAAAATAACTAAAATTCAATAAAATAATGAAGAAAATATTTCAATAACAACTAAAATTCAACATAATTATTTATAAGTGGTAATATTTGTGATCCTAAATTTACAAAAATTTATTCTAAATGAAATAAATACAAGATAATAACTAAAATTTCACAAAATATTGCAAAACTTATTTCAATAACAACTAATATTCTACACAACTATTGATTTCAATTAATTATTAAGAACATAAAATTGAACAAAAATAATGACCTAAAAAAGAAAATAATGAAAAAAAAACACACACAAATAAAAAAGAAAAAGGAATGAAAAATTCTTACCTTTATGGCATGCTTAGTTTCGACTAAGAATAAAAAAAAGAAAAAGAAAATATATGAAAAGAGATTGTTAAAAAACCCAAAGAGAAAAAGAAAAATAAGAAGAAAAATGAAGAAAGACGACATAACTTCGAATGAGAAGAGAAGATTTTACTTTGATTTCAGCTCGTGAACAGTTATGAGAGAGAACATAAGAGAAGATGAGAGAGAAAAAGAGAGAGCAAGAAAGGAGATAATGAAGAAGATATAGCCTTGTTTGTTATGCCCATGTTCTTTTATATTAGGTTTATACCAATGAAATATTAAATATTAATATTTTTAAAAAAAAATTCGATGCTTTCGTCAATGAAGTCAAGTTGAAATTTTCAATTTGCATGGAAATTCTCAGATACCCTCCAACTATTACCAACGGTTTTTTGTTCTATCTGTGAGTCTGTCAGTAAAAGAATAACCAAGTCAACAGTCAAAAGGAGTATTAATTACCATCACCTTGGAATACTCATTTTATCGGTGATTCCATTGGGAAAAGTATACCCCAATATGAATAGTTATTTCCATCCAGTCTCACATTTACAAATTGAAGTAAATAATCTCTTTCAATAGTCATAATCAACAAACAAAGAAAATCAGAACGCAAAGGAAGCATAAAAAAAAATATCAAATTGCAGAAACTGAACAAATATTGCAAGAACTGAACAAATATCTTCTCAAAGTTATATGATCGATATCTGTCTTTGGACAGTTGTTCTTTGTATTTTGCGATATCTTCAAGGTATAGTCTTTCAGATTAATTTACATCCATCCACCTCTTTCTTGGAGCTGCATGCATACTTTAATGTTGATCATGACAATGATCCTACAGATCACAAGTTTTTTACTGGTTTTTGTATCTTTTTAGGTGATTCTCTTATTTCTTGGAAGAGTAAGAAACAATCCATTATTTTTCAATCTTCAACTGAAGTAGAATATCTTGATACGACATCTATTACCAAAGAGATTGTTTGGTTACGTTGATTACTTGCATATATGAGAGTATCTCTTTTTCATCCTACTGCTATGTATTGTGACAACCAAAATTCTATTTGGATTGCTCACAACTCGATTTTTCATGAACGAACTAACACATTGAGATCGATTTTCATCCTACTCATCATCATCTTAAGCATGACACCATTACTTTTTCTTTTGTTTTTTCTTCTTTGCAGATTGCAAATTTCTTTACTAAGTCGCATTTCATTTCCTGGTTTGATTTTCTAGTTGGCAAACTCTCAATGCTTGTAGCTGTCGCATCGTGAGTTTAAGGGGAAATGTTAAGAAATATATTTATTCATCAAAGGTGGAATAATATTTTTAGGTGGAATAATATTTTTAGTTAGTCTATATATAATCCTTTTGTTTTTAGGTTAAAATAAGAACTTCAGAATAAAGTGTTTTATAAAACCCTAGTTTTCTCCTCTTTTATGTTCGTATTGCTCTTTGTTTAATTTGGATTGTTTAACGCATAGAACTATCAAATTTAATTCCAAAATCTCCAATATCATTCAAGTTCTTATGAAATCAAATCTATATGATATTGTAATTGAGAAAACTATAGAAGCTCAAAATTAATTATAGAACTAAATTAAAGTTATCATGAAAATGGATGAAATGATACATTACTCTTTAGCATGATAAGATGTGATTGTTCCTCAAATAAATGAAAAGATATGATTTATAAAAATTTAATTTAAAACTACAATTAAAAAAACATAATGTTTTATAAATATACAATTAAAAAGTTATAGTGGCTGCTGATTGGATATAGTTATAATTTTTTAGAATAATTGCAATTCTTTCAAAATACAAAAAAAGGTATGATGTATATCCTTTAATTTAATAAAATAAGACATTTTGTTGATAACAAAACTTAAAATATATAATCTATAAATGTTATTAATTTAAATAAAATGAATTAAAGACACAATCTTTGTATAGCGGTGATTATTGATGGGATGAAGTTGTAATTTTTAGCAATAGTTGCATTTTTAAAATTTGAAATTCTAATGAAAAAATATATGATTTTTAATATAATACACATAATTATTCATAAGAAATTTAATAAACGTAATTAATAATATCATTAAACGTAATTAATTTAATGAATGTCATTAAAAACACATTTCTTTACATGGGTGTGATGGAAAGATATGAAATTTCAATAATATCTTTTTAATATAAATAAATAAGAGATTTAAATTGATTCAAAATACTGTATTATGTATTTAATATATATTTATTATTAAAAAAAATCATTATATCTACAATAATACAGCACATGATTGAATATTGTTATTTTAAAAAATTTAAAACTAAAAGCGTATTAAAATTACAAGATTATCCTAGATACAAAATGCAAGTACACGACTAGCTTGTTATAGAATAAATAAAATTATACCATCAATGCTGATGGATTTATATTCATCAAACCAAAAAGAAGAAGAAACAAAGTGCTGGCCCAAGGACAATGAAGGCGACTAATCACCTGGGCCAATGAACATCAAAATAAGGGTTCTAATCTTATTCCTCTGTTGGTAATGTTATAAATTAATTTTTAATTATTTTTATTTTTATTTTTATTTTTATATAAAAAAATGAAGGAAATGAAACAAATAAAATGAATGAAGAAAAATTAAGATTTGGGTCAAGACAACAAAAATTAAAAGTTTTGAGAATTAATCAAGATGAAATTATCAAATTGGGAGTCAATTTTGGTAGAAGTTGAAAAACTTGATAAGTTTGGGGGCTTAATTAAGCTTTTAATTAGTTTAATTAATGAAATCAGGAGTTTAATTGAATAATTAATAAGTTTAAGGACTTAATTAAGCTCTAAATTAGTTTAATTAATAAAATTAGGAGCCTAATTAACAAATATTAAAATTCAAGGTTGATTATTGTTAAAATTGCAAGAAACTAAGGTCCAATGACTAAAGTGAAACTGCAGGGTACTATAAGGAGTTTAATTGATTTTTCCGGTGGTAATTTTAAAAGAATTAAAAGTTTAACAGTCAATTAAGGAATAAATTGATTATATTGGAACTAAGGACACTTTTGTAAATGGCTCTGAAATCAGGGGTCCAATTGTAATTGACCCAGGGGGACAAAATTAAAACAACAAAGGGGTAGTTTCCATGAATAAGGGTCCGATTGCACAATGTCATAAGTCCAGTTACTAAATTGAAAACTGGCCGACCCAGCCCAGAAACGGCGCCGTTTTTCATTTCTTGTTCCTTCGTCTTCTTCCTCCAGGAGCAGAGGAAAGCCACCTGCAAAAAACGAGGAAGAAGAAACGCTGCCCAGGTAAATGTAGACCATTTGGTCTACTGAAAACACAGCCCCAATCTAATCTCCCTCAAACCCCAACACGCAGCTGGAGTCCGGGTCAAAATCCATCACCAACAGTCCAGCCATGGCGGGACTGTTGGTGCCCGAGTCCTTGCAGGAAACCAACTCCCCATGCTTATCAGGAGAGGAGACGTGGGCCGAGGCAAAGAAGAAGGACAGAGGAGAGAACAAGAGAGAGAGATAGACCGAGAAAAACTAAATAAAAAACAGAACAGAAAAAGAAGATGAAAGGAAAGAAAGAATCAGAGAGAAGAATAACGAAAGGAAGGGCAGAAGGAGCATTGTCCAGAGCGCGCCATCGTCTTCAACTTCGGTCTTCAGCTGCAGGTAAGTTTACAATTCTTCTTCCCCCGCTTTTGCTTTTTAATTACACAGTCACTCTGGCATGCGTGAGTAATTCACGCATGCCAGGCAACAGTGCCCGGGCTGGTCACTGGCTCGGGCCAGTGACAGGTCCAGGCCCTCTGGGTCTAGCCAGCCTTTACGGCTGGGCTAGATTCAGACCATAAAAATACAATTGAGACTGGGCCTGTTCTGGGCCTCAGGCCCATCTGGCTCAATTTTCTTTAGACTAAGGATGTGTTTGTCAAAACAAACCCTTATGTCTTACCCCTTTTATTTCACACCTCTTTGTTTTTATATATGGCTAAATGAGCTCATTTTTTACATCAGAAAATTTGGGGATCTTCATTGATTTATTTACGGGTCCCTTGTATTTTTTTTGTGTTGTTTTGTTAGCTTTTGTAGTATATTTGATTTGTGGACTTTTATTATAGAATGTAGAATGTGAATATGATATTAAATACATATTTTTTCTTTTCTCTAAAAAAAATAAAAAAAGATAGTTTTTTTTTCTTTTAATCTAAATTTTATGAATTTATTCACTAGCACCAGCGTCAAGAATATCATACTTTTTGAGTTACACAATATTTACCAACGTCAGAATTGAAAATATTCATAAGTGAATATTCATTGATATCAGAGTCAAGAATAATATAAAAAGATCTTTAAAATAGAATAAAAAAAAACTCTTAGCAATTTAAAACAACTTCAGCAATGTAACCTGTCTCAGATGTGACGCTTAAGGGGTGATATTATTTTTCCTTTCATGTAATTAGTCATGTATTATAGAATCTCAATTGATCAGTTCGAGTTTCTAGTCACCACAATATTACGTAACGACTCTTTAAACTAGACATTTTTCCTCTAAAAACAAAATGTCAGATATTTATTTTTTTCGCATTTTAAAATTAGTTTTAATAGTCACCACGATGTTCGAGTGTCGCACATAACATTAATTTGGCTAAATTAATTATCAAAATTAACATATGAAGATATCTATAAAGAATCTTTGTCTTAATTATGAAGCAACAATAGAGTGTTTAAGTATAGCTGTCTAGGAAAATTAATACAATGATCTAAATTGATTATAAGGATACTTATTTATTGGCATATATATAATCCTTCAGCTATGTAAATTGAAACTCTAATATCATTAATACCAGGATATGAATGATTTTCGCTTACATAATTGCCAAAATGTTCTAAGATAATTTTTGGAATTGTTCTAAGATAATTTTTGGAATTGTGATAGTTGTTGTTTTTTAAATTATTATTTTTTGTTTAGAAAATCATCAAAATAATATTAATTTTTTAATTTTTTTACATCAAAACAATTCAAAATCATAAAAAAAAGTAATAATTTGAAGTAAAAAAAAATTAAAAATATCTTTTTAACACAAAAACAAACACAATCTAAATCTCAACCATAATTACCATATATGAGTATTAGTGAGTTGATGTGCTCCTTCTTCCTTTTTTTTTTTTTCATGATGTAACAGAGAAGTTTTACTATTTCTCTACCGATCCTGCAGCTCAGTGAAGAGGTTCGTTTGGATATATAATATTTTCTTCCTAATTTCTCTGATCGATCTCCAGTATTTGTCTAGTTAGTGAATTGCTAATTAAGACAATTTGCAAGGTGTTCCAAAAAGAGGAATATATGAATTAGGGTCCTATATATAACACCAAGATGATGCATTTGACCCCAAATATATGCATAATGCATTTGGCTACACATAAAATTACTGCCCTTTTTCGAGAGAAATTATATATTTGTTTCAGATGGGAAAATGCAGAGTTAAAATATATGAATTTGGCCTGTTCTCTTCCTATATATCATATATGTTTCACACTTCTTGCTTTTAGTATATGGTGATCATACTGTGGTTAGAAAATGCTTTAATTTAATTGATTATTACTCTATATTTGTCAACTAATCATGATTAATGGCCTCGATCGAGCTTGGTATGGAATATAGAAATGATAATATAATTGAAAATCAGAGAATACATTAAAAAAAAGGTGATTGAAAAACTTGATATAATACATGTAGAGATGATAAACAAGGATTTATTCATAGGAATTATGTGCGATGATGCATTGTGTCTGTGTCCAAACGAATTAATGAAATCAGGAAATTAAAAGATATTTCACGATTAATTAAGATACCGAGTTAATTTAAAACATCAATTCAAGGGGAAAAAGGGATTAGAGAAGAGAGCATTATGGTTGGTATCCCCAAAAGGCAGCATCATATTGTCATCCCCGCCAAACCCCAATATTGCAGTCTCTTGAGGGGTCACCATGTCCATGAACCATTGTTGTCTCAGCATGGAATCCACATTAACCCCAAGATTAGTAGTAGCCAACACGTCTGCTTTCTGTGATGACTCTGGTGCTTGCTGTCCACCATTGCTAGGTCCTGCCCCAGTGGCTGCAACTGCTGCCAATTGGGAAGTATGACTAGTACCCCCAGTACTACTCCTACTCCTTTTGTTTAGGGTTTCAACCCTCTTTTCAACGTCCTTCAGGTTACGGTCGATCATCCATCCAAGGTCATTCAAGTCAATCATGTTTAAGTTAGCCAAGTTAATTTTTCCAGTCAAGCATTGAAACATGGCTTGAGTGACCTCCTTCTCACGGTTTTCCTTCCGCTGTTTCCTGAGTTGTTCACTGGCTTTGGTGATCCTTTGCCTAAGGAAACTCTCTTGATTCACCATTTTCTTACTTTGCTCCATTTCTGGCATGGTTTTGAACTTAGACAACACTCTTTGGACTCCTAAAGGAGAGGGCCAAACCTCAGGTTGAGAATCATAGGGACTATAAATGATAGCACAAGCATCAATCCCACAAAGGGTGCTTAGCTCACTCACCTTCTTCATTAGGCCCTTCCTCCTTTTCTTGAAGGTGGCTTTTCTTGCAGAATCATTAACTATAAATGCAAGCTTCACCTTCTTTCTAGTCATGGCTGCTGGGCTATGAAGGATTTTAGAATTTTTACAGCCTAATATGGTTTGGGTGCATCTTGCCTCAAACATTCTATGCCATGTATATATAGGGCAGGAGAGATACTCGTATTCAACCATACAGGATGATTATGGTGCCTTTTGTGAATTCCTAGGTGTAGATGTTGATATATTTGGTAAGTACCAACTACACAAAAGGTAGCATATACACCTATATTAGCAAGGATGATATTTGGATACCTAAATGGGCATGCAAAATGATTATTTCTCAACAACTTTTAGGCTTAATCATGAGAAAACAATAGTGATTCGAAGAGCAATTTGGTCTATCTATTAAGAAAGGGGTGCCCTAATGAGGATAATTATAGCCTGAGATCTGATCTTAAATTTTGCGAGCTGGTAGGAGTTCAATCACAGTCAAAACAATATCTTTGATTAATGAGTGTAATCTACGAATTATTTTATTTTTGAGAATTGCTTATCTGTTTCCTTAATTATTCATATTAGAGAATCCTGCTTTGGTTCTCCTTGCATGTAACCGTTGATCTTATCCATACTAAATGGCCAACATGGTTTTCCATATATGAACGTATGGGATATATCGGGAGGTAATGACAGATCAGGGGAGGCACGCAGGCAAGAATGTGGATATGACATAGGTTCAAATTTTTTTAATGGCTTCCTGTCGGCAAGGTGCCAAGGTGGTCTCACGTTCATGTTATGTTTTTTAATGAATTAATAATATATATTGTTATTTATTTAAATTTGATGATCAGGGTTTATTCAAATGTTTAGAATTCGAGAATCGATGTTTTCTAGAAGTTTGGCAGAACGAGTTGCCGACATTTTGGATAGGAAATACTAAAAAAATAAAGAGCCCGAATGAGAAATACATGGAAGTATGAATAATCAGATTGATAGATGTTGTGATTTGGAATGAAATTGATGCAGAGGATTTTTTTGGGAAAAATATTTGTTTCCAGTTTAGAAAAAATATTTTCCTTTCTAATTTATTTTTTTTCAATTTAGTTTAGAATTCCCTATGATAATTGTATAGTTTTTTATTATGATTTTTCTTTCTTTTTAAAGTTGATCTAAGTACAGATAAAGATATTTAATTTATAATTTAGTAGAATAACCTAAGAGAAATGTTTAGTAATAAAATTTCAAATGAGATTTTTGTATGATTATCGGTAAAATTTTGTATTATTTGTGATTCATGTCTTTCTTGTGTTATTTTTGTTTACATTAATTAGTATCAGAGTTAGACAATTCTTGGTACTTAGTGTTTTGTGCTGGAATAACTATGATTAGAAAGATTGCAAAATAAAACATACTCGTGTAAGGGAGAATGAGGAAGTACCTTCTTCTTGGGAAAAAAACATTCAGGAACTAATGATAGAAAATATAAAAAGATAAAAGACAGAATTAACTCATCAATCGGAGGAGATAAACTTGCAGAGGTAAGTTGAAGAATTATCCCGTCAATTGAAAAAGATAAAAAAGAGAGAACTGAAGAATTGTGAGGAGAGTGATTACAAATTCATGGTTAATTTAAAAAAGATATAATGAAAAAATTGTTTGGTCCTTATAGTATTAAATGACAGAATTAAATCATCAATCAAGTGTGTTTGGGAACGCGTTCCCTCAAAAATAATTTAAAAATATTTGTTTAAAATGAAATTTTTTTATGTTTTCATATCGTTTTAATGTGCTGATGTGAAAAATAATTTTTAAAAAATAAAAAAAATTATTTTGATGCATTTCTAATCGAAAAACACTTTAAATTACCGTCAGCACTGTCACAATCTTAAACACACAAGTCTCTAGTTGAGTTAAAAGTTTATGTTATATTATTTCTATCTTTGTAAAATATTAAGAATTAAATAATATGATAGGGGTTAATTTGAAGTCTTTCATTTTTTGTAATCTTTTGATTGTCAATTAATCATGCAAAGGAAGATCAACTTGTAGCTTTATATAGTCCCTTTTGTTTTCATTTGAAGATTGCTCCTTTTTCACATTTAATATTCGATAATGGAAGATTATGTCAATTCCTAGCTAGGGCCAACGTCTTGGATAATTCTTGTTTATCATGTGAGGTTATTCTTTATTGATATGTGGGATATATTAGATAATTGGATATGGTCTTCAGGCTAGATAGAGCCTTGCCTTTGAGGTCGAGACGCAACCATCTTGATTAATCACCAAGTGTTGTTTATTTGTCCCTTTGTGCTCGGGAAAAAAATAGTTTCGTCTGAAGAACAGCAATTCTAAAAGCACTGCAAACAAAACATAAATCCCTTGATTTCATGAGCCAAATAGTCAGTGTTGACTCGTTTTTTCTTTGCTTTGATAAGCCAGATGGTCACCTTAAGTTTGATATTTAAATTGCCTGCAGGTTGAACGAACGGTGCTGCCTTGTTGATGAGAAACAGTTGTGTGATATTGAGCTCATGGCTAATGCAGCCATATACAGGCTGGTGCATTATTGTGGTGGGGCAATCTGAGAGGATAGCTTCATGGCCAAGACAGGACTGGTCTTTGTCAATGACTCAATGTTTTGTAAGAGAGTCCCACTATATAGTACTCTTAAAAGCTTGTTAGGGTAAAAGATGCAAATGCATCTTCCTTCTCTCGTTTTGCTCTGCTTTTGAGTCAGGAAATATATAAAGCTGTCTTTTCACTCTTGAATTGTATCCAACAGTTAAGATCCAAGAAAAAGGAGAAGAGCTATACATCGCCTAACAGTCATTGAATCCACAAGCAATTAGGTAGACAAACATGCATGGAGCTCACAACTATATATATATAGAGAGAGAGAGAATTAAGTTAAGAGGGAAAGATACTACTTAACAAGAAAATTAAATCCATCCATTACGGTCTTAAGTACCCATACTCACAAATGTCACTCAACAACAATTGCTAATTAATTACCTCTTTCACAACAAATCATTTCTTATTTAATTAAAAAAAAAAGACGCACAATTATGAAGAAAGAAAGAAGAATAAATATTCCAAGTATTGATCGATGTACACCAACAAGGGACTTTTCATTGAATCAAACGGTTATGTGCCTCTCCACCTGTCCAAACAAAACAAAAAACCCAACAAAGATGTTATATATTAATTAATTAATTAACTAACTAACTAATACATGTTAATTATTAAAGGCAGGTCATAATATTGATCAGCACTAGAGACCCCATGCATTGAACTATTGCCATGCTTTTAATAACATATATAATTAAAGTAGGTTTGGCAATGCATCGCTTTCACTCAGTCAATCAACAGTTAATACGTACCCCATGAGTCTTGAGTGCTGGTTAAAGTGTGGAAGAAATTAAGCAAAGCCGTTGGCTAATATTAGTTGTATTTAATTTTACCA
The DNA here is from genome assembly GCF_000002775.5 of Populus trichocarpa. Taxonomy (NCBI): domain Eukaryota; kingdom Viridiplantae; phylum Streptophyta; class Magnoliopsida; order Malpighiales; family Salicaceae; genus Populus; species Populus trichocarpa. Next base: position 226,738 of record NC_037289.2, on the reverse strand, counting down.
CAATTTCTGATGCTTCCATGTACATATAGATACATGCAAATGTAACTATATCACATACATAAATCATATATATCTTGTAGCTCTCCAACTATTAACACATAAATTCTTTCAATTCCTGATCAACACATCATTTTTTCAACAAAATTGAAAAAAAAAAGAGGTAACGGTCATAATAATGTATTACAAATCGTTTATTTTCACAAATAAAAATACTTCATAACCCTTTAAATTTACAGAAACAAAGAGAAAGAAACAGCTTTATGGGGTGCGGGTGCTTACAACAGATAAGATCAGGATCTTCACTTGGTGATGGCGTAGATAGCATAAATAATTCCAGGGAGGTAGCCAAAGAAGGTGAGAAGCAAGCAGATCCAAAACTCCACCTGAAGCATGCATATATATATGTATATAATCACATGATCAGTGTTTAATTATAAGTAAAACTAACTGTGTGTGTGTGTGTGTGTGTAAATTAATGAGAGGATATGGACGGACGTACCCCGCAGCCAAACTTGAGGAAGACACCAAGCGGAGGCAAGATGATGGCCAACAAGATGTCTATGCAAGTAGCTGTTCCCTCGTCTGCCATCTCCTTAATTCTTCTGAAAGATCTATATATACTGCTCTTGAGAAACTGTTTTTCTTCTTTGTGGTGCTAATATATTCTGCGATATACAGAGAGTTGAAGATTGAGGTTGGTTATATATAGGCGCCCCAGAGCCACCCCACTGCCCACTAACACAACCTTCCAGTGTACACGTGTCCCACACGTACGTCGTCTAGTAATACCTAGCTAATGAAGATCATATTATGCACTCTCTTCCTTCGTGTGAGAGTCGTTGATTAGACGACAAAGGGAAGGGAAGGGAAGGGGTGGATGGCACGCTTTTGGGTTGTAAGAATCGTATTCAAATTTGATATTTAATTATGTACAGGTAGATAGCTAAGTTTCCTCACATGCATGCTGCTTTCCCAGCCATGTGATTTTGCTTCTTCTACCACTGGGCAGGCACTTGGCTGTATCGGCCCGCAAGCACTCCTTCCTTCCTACGCTGCTGCTATGTTTGTTTGTTTTTGTGATTCTGTATTCCATTTAACTTTAATTAGTTTATACATCTCTCACGGTTTCGTACTAAAATTCTTTTAAAAAATTACATATTAAAAAAAACTATAATTTATAACTTTTCTAAACGTAATTTCTCAAATTATAATCATAAAAAATACCATAATATCAAATATACTCAAATCCTGTAATTGATATTTTTTTTTTAGTTTATTTATAGTTATAATGAATATCTTCGCATAATTACTTAGTACAGGTATTCATAACAAGTGACATAGTGTCCTCTACACATCATTGATAGTTCTGCATGTGTGAGATATGTATCTTATACTATATATTTATCTATGGAGTTAATTCATTCATCCATTCATGATGCAACACGTGGATCAACGCGTGACTAGCTAGCTTAGCCGTTAATTAATCTTGAGATTCAAGATCTCAATTTCTATACATTAGGTTGAAAGGTACGTAGATTTAATTGAATTGATTTTTTGAATTTGTCACTATATTTTTTTTTATGTGTATTAGAATTTGTTTAGGAAGATGGTCGACAAACATATTTAACATACTTAATTATAAATCATTATTAGCACACTGTTATTGGTGAGATTGAACATGCTTTTAACTTACGTACGTAATTAAATGTAATTATGAATCATTTAGTTTTTTTTATTCAAATCATATATTTCTTTTTTTTTCCTTAGAGTTTATTGTAAATACACAAAAACATTCCCATACAAAAACAAATTTAGTTATATATTTAATTAATATTATCGCTCTTTATCTCTCTTTTTTCTACACAATTTAACATAAATGAAGTCCATTAAATACATTTAGCGGATGTCTCTTAGTGATAGCCTTTAGATTTTCCCTTTATATTATAATTTTTTTAAAAAAAAAAAAAAAACAAGAAGAGGAAGGGAGCTGGATTGAAACGAAGTCTGGTTTGTCAAGGCACCGGCCATTGTTTGACCACGTGAAAGCCATTGACTTATGGTGATAATTTCCTCCAACCTCATCTTATTATTGACAGTCAATAATGAAATAAAATCAGAGGGTTTTTAGGTTGCCGCGTAGAGGACGAACAGCGGCGGCGATGGAGGCTGAAAAGGTGCATGCATGGCGACAGGCATCGATATAAATATAGTTATTATCCATGTGAAGCAGCCGTCCTTCCCAATTCTTGTTTTTATTTTTCAAGGCTGATAATGTTCTCTACTAGTTTTCTTTTTACATGTTTAAATTTTTTTCTTGATGAGAAGATTATTCACATCAGAATTAAATGATTCATAAAAAATAAATTTATGTATCGTTTTATTTTAAATTTAAACTTAAATGTAGAGTGAAATTTTCTAAAACATGTTGATTAAGCTTTTTGATAATGTTGTTTAGCTTTTTTATTAAAAGTGATTTTTAAATTATTTTTCATTTTAAAAATATTAAATTAATAGTGTTTTAGGTGTTTTCCATAATTTTAAATATATAAACGACTTTAAAATATTTTTAATTAAAAGATATTTTTATAAAAAATACCCTTTACAGAACACACACGTAACCCTGCATAGCCATAGCAGCCCCACACGTGGCAGCTGGCTAGGTCAGTCTGCCATCAATATTGATTCTACGTTATAGTAACTTAGAAGATAAGCTTAATTTAAACTTTCGTGTGTTTTTAGTTGGTGAAATCTCATTTCAACAATCCCCAATTAAATTCACTTCTTTTTACTTTTAATGTTTTTTTATATATATTTTTGTAAATTTGCTAATCCAGTTAGCTGTATTGTGTGTGTGTGTATATATATATATTGTGATATAATTAATATTGTATCATTTATTATTTTAAAAATGAATAATTTTGCTTACAAACCGATTGAAAATTAAGAGATTTTAAAGGATCAATTTACGGTATCTTCATACATCATTTCTTTTTATTTCTTGAAATAATCATTAATCAATTGACCTCTATTTAACCTCATCATCAAGAAGCGACCATAAATATTTAATGGTGCGCATCCTATCGAGTATTTTGGTCTAACATGTACTCTAATGCTTGAGCCTCAAGGTCCTATGGACCAACCAAAGTTTTATTTTCCCTTTGTTTTTTCTTGTCCGCAGGTCAGGTGAGGTGGCTAATCTTTTTAACTTAATTATTATCTTATTTTAATAATTTGAATACATGTGAACAAAACTATTTTCTTTTTACTTTTCACGTGTTGATTTGATATTGTGTTTGATTCTATTTTTTAAATATTTTTTAATAGTTTTGATATATTTATATTAAAAATATATATATAAAAAAACATTTTAATTTGATCTTAATTAAGAAACACCCTTTTTATTAAATAGGATATAAAGATTTACAATTACACATGGGCTTGAAGCCGAATTAGTGTTTAGAAAGGTATTTCTCCACTTGAACCCACCCACAGAAATGGGCTTCCTGTGTGTGTAAATCATCTCACTTTATTGTTCTTTTCGTGGTGGGACCATTTTTATCAATGGGACAGCTGTTTGTGATAATAAGATGGGGTGTGTAAGCAGGTAATTAAAGAAATTTGCCCTTTGATATTACAGGTAAGCTTGTCAGTCTACAGGACCCACATCGATCGAGAATTTTCTTCATCTGGCAAATGACCCTCCCTCTGACACTGCACTCTCACATCAAACCAGGCAGCATTTTCGGCACCTTATTTAAATACTATTACATGGTGATGGGTCGAGGAAAACATTTACTTGTACCTATTAAAAAAACCCTTTTTAATGGGAGGTTCCAGATTAAAAATATAAAATAAATTCTTAAAACATTTTAAAATGAGTTTTTGTTCTTTAAAAACAGATATGAAAAGCATATTATATTATAAATAAAACTAAAAACATGGGATGAATTAAGTCCATATATTATTTTAATCTTTTGTTATCAACCTTGTTTTGTGGCTCAATTAGCTAAAGCATGTCGCTGGCTTGTAAAGGTCGCGAGCTCGAGTGTAAGGAGGACTAATATTTTATGTTATGTGATAAACATCATGTTTGTCAAGAACTTTTAAAAAGAAATAAATGCTTAGGCACATGGCCTGACTTCGGCCTAGGCGTGAGCTGTTCTATAACAGGCCCTTCGGTTTTTTCAAATCGGTATTTTTTTTAATTAAATCTAAATATTGAGTTTTTTCAACAAAAAAAAAAAAAAACACCCGTGATCTAGATTATTCAATTCCTGATATTTTTTTCTAGTTTTTCTTTAATTTTTCTAATTATTTTTTTAATTTTACATATTATCACGATTTCAAATAAATATTTTAATAAATATTTTTTTAAGATTAATATCGTAAAATTAAACAAAAATAATTTATAAAAACATCAAAAATATAAATCTATTAAAGTTCTTAGTAGCTCTGGTTAGAAAGGTAATCAATCTAATCTTACATTATTTCAATATTAACAAAATTATTATTATATTTTTATCGGTCATCTAAATAATTTTTTAACCAATTAAATTAAATAATTTATTTTATTTCAAAATTCACTTCAAGCTGCACAACTCGAACTCGAGCTGAATAAAAAACTGAATTGGCAAGTTTAAGGTCGATACTATAATAAAAAAAAAACTGCATATTCTTAATATTTTTTAAAATTAAAAAAAAATTGAAACAATATAATTATCCACAGCCAAATACGCTAGTAATTTCTATTTGTTGTTTATTTAAATACCGCAGGTGACAACTACGTTTATGGTTTTTTTTTTCCGGCTAGCTGTGATATTTTTAAAAATATTTTCTTATTGATGCTACATACTTGAAACTTTCTAACAAATGTTATTTTGGAAAAACACCCAAAATAATGCTAATCAAATGAGTTAAAATGAACTTTAAATCTAATTAAGGAGCTGAATTAGGGACCCATGTATATTTTAAATTAAGTAATAATGAGTTAAGATTAACTTTAAATCTAGTTAAGGGCTTGAAATAGGGACCCATGTATACATATTAAATTAAGTAATACATGTTTAAAGGCAAGGCAGGTACTCATATCACCGGAGACCCCATGCATTAAACTTTCATCATGCATGCTTTTAACATCATATATAAAAGTAGTGGAACAAATTAATTAAGCAAGAACGGTGGCTAGCTACCACAATTTCTGATGCATGCTTCCATGTGTATACATCATGCACATGTAGCCATCACATGAATAGATCATATCTTGTAGTGTACTCCAATTATCAACACCTAGATATATATCTTTCTCAACACATCATTTTTTTCAACAAATTAAATTTATTTTAAAAAAATTAACCGTCATAATATATAATATATATCCTTTATTTTCGCAAATACTTTACAATCCTTTACAGGAACAGAGAGAAAGAAACAGCTTTTGGGGGTGCGGTGCAGGTGCTCGCAACAGAGATATTAAGATGGCGAGATCAAGGATCTTCACTTGGTGATGGCGTAGACAGCATAAATAATTCCAGGGATGTAGCCTAAGATGGTGAGGAGCAAGCAGATCCAAAACTCCACCTGAACGATCGAACCATGCATACATAATAAGCACATGATCATCAGTGCTGTTTAATTAATTAGAAGTGAAATTAATTAACTGCGGGTGTCTAAATTAATGAATGAATGCATGAAAATGGACGGACGTACCCCGCAGCCAAACCTGAGGAAGACACCAAGAGGAGGCAAGATGATGGCTATCAAGATGTCTATGCATTTAACTGCCCCTGCCATGATCTTCTTATTAATTCTCTACTAAAGTACTCTCCTGAAAAATAATGTATTGCTTTTCTTCTCTGTGAGATAAATTAAGTCGAAGATTGAGGCTGGTTAGTTATATATAGCCCCAGAGCCACCCCACTGCCAGCCGCCACCAACGTGTACACGTGTCCCACACGTATGTTCTAGGTTCGGTTTGTCTTGGCTTTCGACTTGTTTTTTTACCCCAAAACTATTAGGATGAGAAGCTAAGCTAAATATTGGTCGCTTAATATAAAAATAAAGATCGGTGCACTTTTTTAATTAACTAACATGATTGTTAAACGTCACAGAAATTTGTAAAATAGCAATGGAATTATCCACGGAATAGCTTATTCCACCGGTAATGCCTGATTATAATATATAGTGATGATATATTCTTGTCGTTTATTTTCAACATAATTACGTACTGATAGAAAATATCTTATTAGAATTATTGATGAAATCATCGTCATAATAAAATAATTAAAATATATATTTTATATAATTCCATCATTTATATAATTATACATCATCATTTTCCAACTAATTTACCAATAATATATTTTATCTTAAAAATTTTGTTAATAATTTTAAGAGTATTATTGTCTACACGTTGTGAAAGTTGATAAATCAATACTAATGTGTTTTCGTGTGAGAATTTTTGTGTTTTAAAAATATTAAAAAAAATATTTTTTTTAATTTTTTCTTTGTTTTAAATTCATATTTTTTTATATTTTAAAATAAAAAATATTTCAAAAAATATTAGTTAAAACACCCCACACACCACTGTAATAAACGACAAAAAAAGAAGAAGAAGAAGAAGGAAGGGGTAGATGCGACGGTTTTGGATTGCAAGAATCATATTCATATTTGATATTTATGGACAGCTAGATAGCTTGTCTCATGATACTCTAACGTGGCACGTCCATGTTGCTTTGCCATGCTATTTTTGCCTTCTTCTGCCACCAGCTGGCTGGCTGGATCGGGCCACTAGCACTCAACTCCTCCACTGCATGTCGGTAGTTTTTTTTTGTTTTGTTTTTTTCTTGGTAAAGACTAAAGAGCATCCCCGCGTCGATATTAGAAGCTTCTTCAATGGAATAACTATATGGAAAGTACAAAAAATATATATATATATATCAAAAATATTTTTTATTAGTTGATTTTAAGTTTTAAAAAGAATGGTATCAAAGAATCATCTCAATCCAATAACTTAAATTTTTAAATGAGGTCACATGATATAATTTATATTATTTTCTAACACATCCCTCAAGTAAAAGCCATTTGAACTTGAAACTTGCACAGACCCACATTACCTTATACTTAATTTTTATCAAATAAATAGGGATGATGAGATTTAAACTCGTGATCGTTTGGTCATCAAGACTCTGATACCATGTCAAAGAACCATCTCAACCTAATAACTTAAGCTTTTAGATGAGATTTCAGGATATGATTTATATTATTCTATTTACATGAGATGTTCTTTACATAAAAAGTCATTTCTTAATATTTATTTTAAAAGCCATAAAATAGAAGAATTATTTTGTTTACCTTTTCTCTTTAAACTTCTCCTCTCTTCTCATTCTATGTAAAATACAAAATGATTTTTAAATATTTTATTTTAGTTATTTTACTGTACGAAATGAGAAAAAAATTATTTATTTTTAATTAATTTAATAATAATTAATGAGCTATGTAAAAAAACTTTAATACCATTAAAAATTTGTATTAATCTTTTCAAGCGGAGAGGAAAAATCAAAATTGCACCGATACAATTAATGGTACAAACAGTTCAAAGTGAAAAATGTTAAAACTAATTATAGTAACATCAATAGCAATCTTTGCGTAATAGATATGTTTTCAAAATAATTGAGCAAGGAAACCTTAGTTTTAATTTGATTTTAATTTATCAATAAAATGATCAAATCAATCACTTGATAGAAGAAGAAGACGACGAAGAAAAAAAGGAGTTGGATTGAAACGAAGTGATTGTTTTGTAATGTGGTTGCTGGTGAGGTTCACCCGCAGCTACACTAATAAACGTTTGGTTAAGAAAATAAAAATGCTTTCAGCATGTAGGACCCATATGGCACCACAAGTTTCGGAGAAGCAGCATTTTGCTGCTTCCCGTCTGGGAGAAACCTCAACAGTGGAGCATGGCTCCACTGTAGCACTGTTCACTAAAGTGAACAATTTTTTTTTTCTTATATATATTTTGAAAAACCAGTGCGAGTGAATTAATTCATTCGCACTGTTCCCATGAAAAGTTTAGTGTTTTTTTTTTTGTTTTTTAAAAAACCAGTGCAGTTAAAGTGATTTCACTCGCACTATTCACGTGAACGTGAACAATATTTTTTTTTGTTTTTTTAAAAAATTAGTTTAAGGTGAATTAAATTTACTCGTATTGTAATCTTAATTTTATTCCTGGTAATATTTTACCTAATTTTATCGTACGCTAAAAAAATCATGAAAACTGTAGTTCTTGTCGAATGAATTTTGTACGTAATGAAAATGTAAATTTTTTTTTAAAAAATTGAGTTTTACTCGAAAAAATAGTATTTAATATTATTTAATAACACTACATAAATTAGAAGGATATCGCATGATGAGGTAACATTTATAGAATTTGATCGCAATTCAAGTTATGTTCTTGTCGGGTCCGACTAAGTTAAAAAATTCAGTTTTTATTTTTATTTTAATTGTGATTTATTTAAAAAATTAGAAGGAGATCGCTTGATGACGTAACAAAAAATTCAGTTTTTGTTGTTGCGTGCTTAAGAAACCATGAAAAATATAGTTATTGTAATAATAGATTTCGTATGTGATGACATTGCATATAATTTAATAGAATAATAAAAAATATTTGATATCAATATTATTTATTTCATGATGTAATAATAGTAGTTAAATCTACAATATTTAAATTAAAAATAATTTTTAATTATTTTATAACCTCAATTTGAAAAGCATTTTTTTAACCAAACACATTAAACTACTTTTTGTTCAACCTCAATTTTAACCAAACATATATTTTTCCAAATCAACCTCAACTAAAAATATTTTTTAAAAAATAATTTTTTTAAAATTATAACCACAACAGTAACCACAATATCAAACACACCCGAAGCGTGATTTGACAAGACAAATGCCATCGAAAACCATTGACTTTTGGTGATAATTTCCTCCACCCTCACCATCTTATTGACAGCTAATAATGAAATAATATCAGAGGGTTGCTAGGTTGCCGCGGAGAGGAGGAACAACGGCGGCAACGGAGGCTGAAAAAGTGCATGGCCACAGGCATCGATATAAATATTTTCATCATCGATGCGAAGCGACCGTCCTTCTCGGACATGTTTTTCTTATTTTTATTTTTCATGGCTGATAATATTCTCTACTAGTTTTTTTTTTTTTACATGTTCAAATTAGATTAATTTTTTACTTGATAAAAAACAAATCATTAACATCAGGATTAAATGATTCATGAAAAAAATCTATTTAACTGTTTTTATTTCATTTCAACAATCCCGATTAAATCCACTTCTTTTTCCTTTTATTGTTTTATTTATTTATTTATTTATAGTGATCTTGCTGTTTTGCGTTAACTGTACTACTTATATTAAGATATAATATCATATCATTTGTTATTTTTGAAAGCGAACAATTCTGCTTAAAATTCAATTAGAAAGAATCATGGAAAGTATTATATTTAAACGAATCGGGCTATCTTATATATGCGATTTACACAGTTCCAACTTAAAATATCTTAAAATTCAATTATTTTTTATATATTAATTTTTTTATTTTTTAACTAAAAAAAATACCAAGTTCCAACTATTGGAATTAGATAATACACTTAAAATACATATATTAGGGATAATATAAAAAATATTATTATTTTCATAAAAAAAAAGTCAAATATTTAATCAATCAGTTTGGGTGCAATATCATACAAAGATGAAATAGAAAAATAATATCTATAAAATGGTTTTAGTTTTATAATTTGATTAAGAAAATAAAAATTTAATTTAAATTCTTAAAATTTCCATTTTTTTTCTCATGATATCTTGGTTGTTGATAAAAAAATATTGAAATTAAAAAATGCATTGTCACTTTTAACAAATCAAACTTTAAAACAAATAGCTATAAAAGTGAAGAATAAAAAAAAGAGAAAGAATAATAATAAATAACTTTAAGTGTGAAAGTAAAAGAAAAAAAATATTATTTATATTAAAAACTTGAATTATTTATATTGAGTTATATAAATTCGGTAAAGTTAAACAGGTTTTAAAAATCTCGATCTATACCTAATCTATAATATTTATTTATTAATTTTTTTACCCGTTATCATTCATAATATTTATAATAAGATCTAATTTTAACCGGCTAAGATGGATTAAATAATTCAAATATTACAGATGTCGTGGTCTAACACCCCCTCCTGCCCACAACAATGGGTAAATCATCTCACTTTATTCTTCTGTCTTGGTGCATGAGATGGAACCATTTTTGAGGGTCCATGTTTTAAGCAGATAATTAAAGTCAGACTTTAATGAACATAAAGATCCGTTAGGATGTGCTCTGCGATATTACCGATAAGATTTTCAAATCCAAAGGACCACATCGAGCATTTTCCCAGCACCAGCACCCACCGACACTGCAGCAATAGCTCTGCGGGCCCATTTCTTTTATCAAAGCAGGCAGCATTTTCGGCATGTGCTCTGTGCTGCTCTACGACTCTTCCGTTTCCTAATATGTTCAATTTTTTTTAAATGGGTTTTAGTTGAAAAAAAATCAAATCAAATCGAGCTATTGTTTTTTGAACAATTTTAATAAGAAGATGTCAACATTATCTGGAGACCATTAAAAAGAATTAGTGAAATAAAATAAATGTTTAAGGGCAGATGAGATTTATGATACGCTGAGAAAGTTGGAGGACTTGGCGAAGAAAAACTGGTATGTAGCTGAAAGCCTGAAACTAGGAGCAGAGCATGTGGGATCACTGAGAAACTCGCCCTTGCATTTTAGCTTCAAGCACACCTCCTGCTGGGGCACCAATTCGTATAAAGAAGAATCTGAGAACTTGTGGAGATGGCCAGAGAGTTATGAAGTTTGCTCCAGAGATTCATGACAGGTTATTGTGGAAGATTTCAACCGGTTTCACCAGTTAACCAATGGTTTGTGTTCCTGCATAGATTATTGGTGACCGATTGTTTTACAATATTTTGGTAATTCAGTCTCATAAGGAATATAATCTAGCTCCTGAAATATACCAATAATACAGCTGCTCAACACTTCTCTTCACATGGAGAAGTTTAATCCGAGTTAAAACATGTCAAGCAAACCTATGTTTGCAGGCCTCTCTTATAACATCATCCGAGTAGTTGAAATCATCCCCCCAGCATATGCTTATTTGCTTTGCTTTCCGTTGACTGGGTTGTTCTGATTTAAGTTTGAAAATTTAAAACTATGGCTGCCTTTATTTTGATGCTGTAATAAAGGACGGCGTTCAGGGTGCAGTGTCAGTCAACGAATGCTTATATTCGAGTCACAGCTTGTCAGTTTGGACCTTCCATGCCCGGGGTCTGCTCAACTGGGAACTCAAGAATAAAGATTAGTTTTGCAGTACTCACTGGGATTATCGTATGAATAGGAAATCACTTTGAAGGTATCTGTTCTTATTTATAGCTTAGTTTACTATACTTGCTTATATTATTTACACTTGCATAGAGATTCACTTGCAAAGAAACTACATAGAGAGTACCGTTCAGATAGTAGATGAGGGCTTCAAGAAAACGTAGAACTATTCACTAGCAGATGAGATAGACTAGATCCAGAATCCTGCACACAAGATCCATCTATATATTCAGACACAATAGAGAGATAGACCCGCGTGCGCGTGCGCGGGAGCGTGTATGCATGCAGGAAAAGTATACAAACCAGATAAACAGGCCATGAGAAGCAGAGTGATGAGGAGAGGGAGGAATGATCGGAAACCTATGGGATGGGTGGAGTAGGGAAAATAACAAGTACTATCTCAAAAACCAAAGTTATCTTCCCCGCTCACCCACCCGATAACCTTCCGAAAATCCTACTCCCTCTCCATTCCTCCCATATGTGTTAACTTACAAGCGGCTACCGAAGCAGCTATGAACACTTACCCTGGCCTTCCATCCCTTTATATTGTGTTGCCAATTTCCAACCCTAGCTACTTTAGTTGTTCACCGCCAGATCAAGGGCATCTCTTTGGGGAAACAATGATCTTGGCCGTTCATTTCAACCTTTTAGTCAATGAACATGGAATGCTTTGGCAGTTCCTTTTCACCTTTCCCACATGGATACTGTCGGTCGCTTTAGTGAAAGCCCCTTAGGGTTTTTCCCTCTATGGGCTTATTTTTGTGACATGTTTGGGCTTATTCATATTTCATGTATGTTGATTGAGGATTCTGGCAGTGGCAAGGCCCATTATCTTACAAATTAGAGCATGGCCTCAAAATCCGGATTCACAGAGTCTTCCCCATCAGGGATTGTTTTGAGTCCAGTGACTATTAACCAGCAAACATTTTTTCTTTTGGCAAAATGTCGTAGTAAGGTGATGACAACCAATGATTTTCAAAGTTACGGTAGAGACAGAAGCTGACAGGATTAGGAACTGAAGATGATGAGGATATGAGTTCTGATTGTTTTTTAATATAGATTAAGATTTTCTTCATTATATATTCTTCCGCGATCATAGCTCTGGTTAAGCTATACTAGAGGCTATAAATAGCCCAGATATATTGAAGTTTCAACAAGAATAAACAATAAGAAAAATATCAAACACCTTTTAGGAATTTTTCTAACCTATCTTTCCCTTCTTGAATTTTCATCATAAGGTCAGTGCACTATATATCTAAGCAAATAGATGTACCTCAGGAGGAAGGAATTGCATTTTTGGCAAGCTTTTGCAAGCAATATCATGCTGTGTTAACAACATTTAGTTACTAAAAAAAATTATCCTAATAAGCATGTTCTCCTCAAAAATGACATGCTAGATATAATTGAGGATGACGTTAATTAAGCTTGATGACATAGAGTGATTAATGTTGTAGATCATGATAAGATGTTCAGAAAACAGGAAAGCAAGATCCAAGATGGAAATTATTGACTGATTCCCACTCCTACCTATATATAGACGGAAAATCATGTTGTAGTACTATGCATTTGTATGCTTGATCTTACACTAAAAAAATATTGGTATTATGAAAAAATGTTGAATAAACTTCTGATCAGGTCGATGGCTTTATATGTTCAACAAGGCTTCATGTATGAATGAGTTCGTATCCTGGTTTACCGAGTAAAAAATTGATAGCTAGCCAAATTGAAAGAAATATGTATAGATATATATATTTCATGTATGAATGAGTTCCATCATCATGAGTCTCTTGCAGGAGAAATTAAGTTCCTTGTGCAATCCTTATAATTTCACATAATTCAAAGATAACAACTGGGTCTGAATGTGATGAATCTGGAAGAACACATTTAAGGTGACAACATGAAAGGTAAATCATTGACAAATAAATTAGCTGTCCATACAGGACCATGTTGTTTGAGGACCATGTATCGTTGTGAATCATGGGTGGACTGAGACATGTAAGGATTCAAGAACGCGTGTGGAGCATACAGAGAGAGAGAGAGAGAGAGAGAGAGAGAGAGAGCTAATTGTATTTTGTATAGAATAGAATAAGTTTGTGATTGATTTGGTGCTGTTTTGACTTTGTTTCTGACCTTCATGCAACGGCATCATGTGATCAACTTGCACGAACATATCCTTAATCATGTCTCATCATCATCTACATCATCAAACTTGTCTCATCCGTTCAGCTTTTCCTTTATAATCTCGTACAGTTGTGTGCATGCATCTCTTAGCTAGGACTTGGACAATTGATTAGATTAGCTAGGCAGGTGTCATCCTCTAACTTAATCTGCACGTCCATGATTCGCCACATGGAAATTGAAGAAAGAGCATTTGTAGGGGCAAACCTGCCGAGAGCCATCGTTTTTTGACAACTCTTTTCAAGTCCAATAGGCTTGTAAATCTCTTTATCCTTTTCGTTGCTGATCAAATAAAATTCCTTATGACGTATTAAGTTCCGCATGCTTCTAGCTGTTTATGAACTTGTGCTAGCTAAGCACTCAACAGTATCTGATCTGTTAATATTTGAGTCAATCAGTGCATTGCCTAATTATTCTTAGCTTCAGAATTAAACACTATGGGCATGGCTATTTTAATTCAGCAATAACATGGGCCCTCTCCCCCAACATGCTTGAACAAGTACAAATATATGCTTGCTAGGTGTTAATCATAGTGTATAATTACCGTGGATGTGTGTCTGCATATACAGTTTTGTATATGTATATATAAATGATGGACACACACGCTTAAGCACAGTGAAACATAGGAGCTTAATATTATATATGATTTATTCAAAGAATAGCAGGATGATTGCTAGTTTTATCAATCTAAGACTAAATATGTATATGTATATATATGTAGCATTTGGGAATTTGCTTCGACCAGCGGTACTACTTGACTAGAAAAGAGAGAATATGATGCAGTAACAAGTAGCTGGTTGTTTTTGTTTATAGCACCCGGAACTCTGCTTCTTCTGCTAGTAGCTCCACATACATATATATATAGAGATGAAGTCTCTCAAAAACTTTTGATTTTCCATGGCTGTGCCTGTTAGTGTGACTGAACTTGATATCACGAGTACACAAACTTTCCTCCAAAATAAGTTTCTTGTTTAGTCAGCAAGTGTAAAAGAAATATAACGTGTGAAAAGAAATGTATAGAGAAAAAGAATCTATAGACTAGGCTTAAAATGACATGGATAGCTTTGACTTTTATAACTAGAATGTGAAAGTATATTCTCAAGTGTAGCTTTCAATGGCTAGAAGGAGCTTTGCATGATAAACTATCGATATAGATTTTGCACGGTGATTGAGAGTGTTTATACACCTAGCTAGAACTTGGAATTATTTCACAGAAAATGATGAAGAAATTGATGTGTTAGCTAGTCATGGTTAGTTGTTGTGTTATGCTATAGTTGTTGCGTCATGTATGTTATTGATGGAATGTTAGTGATGTACAGTGTCATTGATATAAAAAATAATAAGATAAATTATTGTACGTGTAGAAAAAATTATGCGCATGAAATGTGTGCACGTGGCTATTAGAAACCTGAAAAAATACATTGAAGAGTGTGCCGGGATAAGATTAGATAAACCTAGTTGGTTTGGATGTCGTGCTGAAAATTCCAACCATTTGGGTTAGGATTCCAGCTATTTGAGCGATTTCCAAATATCTGTAAACCCAAACAGCTGGATTTTTTTATGTTATCACACGGTAAAAGTAATTAAGAAAATAATAGTTTATAGTTATAAAAATACATGTGCAATGTGCATGCTAGATATGGGAGGAGAGTGGTCCTGCCAGGAGGAGCTATTAGGGCACTGAGAGAGCATGATTCGTCTAAATTAAGGTCCAATTTATTAATTAGGGCTCCAAAGCCAAGAAAACTATTAAATTTGTCTTGGACCCCTCTTAGCGTCAGCATTCTACAAAGGGTCACTCGTATTTTTTTTTACATTATCGTTTACTGTCCTCACATTCCTGCAACAGTAATAGGTACAGCATTCCCTCTATTATATAATTCTTGAGTGCCCATTATCTTGGGGATGTCCTTTACACTGATATTTGTTTAAGTTGTTTTGTTTATTGCTTTTCCTTGAGAAAATGCTTCCACTGTATGTCACTTGCTTAGGTTTCATCACATACCATGACATGAGAATTTGGAATATTAATAAAGTATACATGGAATGGGAGTCATCACAGCTGAGCTATGTATGATTCAGAATGCGGATGCAGGGCGCAGGGGAGAAATGTGCAGTGACGGCTGCGTAGTTTTTTCCATTACTGGGATTGCAGCAGCAGCAGCAGCAGCAGCAGGACCTAGAAAATAGCATTTCGAAGGACATGGCCTCTTTATTCTGCCTACCTAGACCAGGCATAAAAGATTATTCAGGTGTACTGGCTGTCAATTACCACATTAATGCTAGCAAATCATGGGGGTACAAAACATTGCTGATTGGGATACCTGACTAGAGCCCATAGAACCCACAACTCAGTGGATGGAATCATTCATCGGAGAAGAGAGCAGGTGCATGGTGGGTGATGGTTCCAGGAAAGCAACGTGCCAATGGCAATGGACGGACGACACACATGAACCAACGAGTGAGTCACGTGAAATTAATGCAAACACGTGAAATTCACACCATCACCCTGTTGAATTCTTCTTCAGAAGGGTCAATTCCAGTGAACAAAATCCAAAGGTGTGTAAAATCAAGTCGCATCCACCTCGTAATTTCTCCATCCATCATCATGTTACCCGGTGCAGTGCGCACCAAAACAGGGGATATATAGAGAAAGATGCCCTGGCAGCTAGCCGCAACCCGGGGGTCCACTGAAACACTGCCGAGTCCCCTACTGGCTCGGCTCTACAAGGGTCCAAGTGGACAAATATCATTTCACTTCTTGGGAACATATAGCACATGAGATGAACAGCTAGGTTCTTTCCATCTTCATGTATCTGTATCTGTATCTATCCAAACCCTTTAACTTTTGTTCATGGAATACGATGGATGGAACCAAATCTTTCTTTCCTCACCGTTAAAGACACGTAAGCATCCCCTTGCTAATGATCCCTGCTCAAGCAAATCTACTTTCATTAGAGCTTCCCCTACCAACTACTCTAATTAGAGAGAGACTGTTGCGTCTGTGAGATATATGTTTTTTTTAAATGATTTTTTTTATTGTAAATACATCAAAATAATATATTTTTTTATTAAAAATTATTTTGATACTAACACATCAAAATGATAAAATAATATAAAATAAGATTAATTTTAATTAAGTAAAAAAATTCAAATTTATAGAAAACATGATTTCGATCGCATTCACAAACGCCACATTGATGTAGTAATTTTAAGAAAAACACTTAGTGTGTATTTAATTTTGTAGTAATTTTTATTGATTTTAAAAAAAAGATTTAAGAATTAACTATGATTTCTTTTCAAGAGAGTTTTTAATTGAATCCTTGGAAAACTATATTGTGCTGCATGTATCATATAAATAAACAAATCCTTGATGACGAATTAGGAGGTTTGTTTTTTTTCCTTGACTTTCAGAATTTAAATCTAAAAGTTAGTGCTGTTCTAAAACAATTTATTTATCCAAGACTTTCTGAATTTATTTATCATTAACAATTTAAATAAAAGGAATTATTTAACGAATAAGATCGATGTGAAAAGTGCAAGCTTAAAATCATTTAGATACAAGACTTGGTATTATTAAACAAATATATAATCAATGTATTAAATTAATATTCTTTGCTTGATAAGTTATCCCACTTCAACCCTACAGCATTTTATATATATTTTAGTTTAATGGGCCCAACATGTTTATCTAAATCCAATTTAATATATTAAACTAGAGATCTTGATGTCCCCTGGCTCTAAGCTTGCTTGTTATACAGTAAGATGTAAATTAACTTACTCTAGTCAAATCCCAGTCTTGACCTCATGCGTGAGAGATATTCATGTTATGACCTAGTGGAAATTAAGGGCAAAAATGATATAAAAAAATGCATAGATTTTGTTCACTGAGAACTAATCATGAAATCACTAGAGATCACAATTGAGATGTTCACCTTTAGACTCTCTTTTTTTTCCCCCTTAGGCCAATTTTCTCATGATTAGATTTCATGTCAGTGGCTTGCTATCACAGTCTTTCAAGTAAAACCAAATGCCATTATTTCTTATATATATATATATATTATCCTGCAGTAAATATTGTGTGTGTATATATATATATATATATATATATATATATATATATAATCTAAACAACATAAATGCTGGTATTCAAATTCATGGAATAGGGACATTGTCCCTCAAATTCTAGCAAGATGAACCTTGCCCTCATAAACTCATAACCTTTTCTTCCTTCCTTCCTTTTTTGTGTGATGTGACTGATTTTACCTTTCCTATTATTCATCAGTTTATAATGAATCACTCACTCCCAATCTAACAGATTTATGAAAATATTCAAGCTTCAAAAGGGGAAGCACCCCCTTGAAGAAAATATAAAAGTTTTTGTATTTTTGTACTGTGATGCATAATATTTTTTGAATTAAAAATTTATTAAAATAGTATTCTTTAAAAATTTTAATAGTAATATATTAAAATTATAAAAAAATATTTTAATCTAATACTCTTTTAAATAAAAATTAGTTTTGAAATAGATTGGCATGCAAAAACAAATAAACCGATGGTTGCTTCTTCTTCTTCCAACGAGGAACTAATGGAATTCTCAATCATTTTTTATGTACACACTCTAAACTTGAAAACCTGGAGCATACCGTTCTCTATATTTTCCATATTATGCGAACAAACCTTCATTTTATGATGGATTCAAGATTCATGTTTGAAGAAATGAGAGTGGTGGGAGTGTTATAGCAGAGTTAAATTGCCTCTGTGGGACCCTACAGCACTCACTGAATAAATGGCCCCACATCACCAAACAAAGAACAAGGAAAAAAGAAGAAGAAGATAACACGGAAAAGACCGTATTGAATTCTAACACTAGCTAAAAGGAAAAGAAGATCCAAAAAATGGAGGGGTTAAAGTTAAAAGAAACGTAAAGTTGGTTGTTTTTTATCTGTGTCTTGGTCCCCTGCAATCTCTGCAAGCCTTTCGCCGTCTTCTACGTCCACTTGGCCTCTCTGTCTCTTGAGATTTTGAGTTCTCTTTCTTGGAGCTCAAACTTTTAAAGATACAAACTTTTGGTAGCTTCTATTAAGCTTAAGAGTATGAATTGCTCAGCTAAGTTCTCTCATTTTTAATGCATTTGGATTAGTGTAACTTTTGACTACTTCGAGGAGCTCAGATTTTCTCAAAATTCTCTTCCTTTTTATCAGTTTATTGGTTGATTGCCAGGCAAGAAGTGTTTCGAGTTCTTCTTCAAGTTTCTAGCATATCACTCCCTTTTGGGGTTTTTAGTTTTGATTTGTACTGATAAAGTTAATTAGTTTCCAAAATCTGATCTGGGTTTTTGTTGGTTTCAAGTTTAATGATTAAAGAAGTGGAAAAGATCATTTCTTTAATTTAAAAAAAATGCTTAAAGTAGCTTGATTTGGAGGGTTTTTGAATCTTTGAGAGAGCCATTAAAGAATATGTTTTTTGACTGCTACTTTAAGTAAAACTATGTGTTGATTTATAGTTTATTTATATATCTCACTTCCAGGTGATAAGGACATCAGTATAAATGAAAGAAAGATAATATTCTGTCCTGTAAAAGAAGAAGCACTCTTCTCTTTTATTTCTTTTGCGAGTTAGATACAAACTGGGATTGTATTGTACTTGTGGGGTTATTGTCAAGCTTTTCATGTCTTGAAACTTTGTTGGCTCCATATACATATGTTTTTGGGTTCTTTGAACTTGTGCTAGAGTTCAAGAGTGGTTTACAAAAGGTGCCAGTAATGGCTAAGCAATTGAACTAGAGAGGATTTCTTACTAGGAGGAAGTGTTGCTAACCAACACCTTCACCATGCCTTTGTCTGAGCTATTATATCGAATGGCTAAAGGAAAGATTGATTTTTCTCAAGAGAAGGATCCTAGTTGTTCAACTGATCTGTCTTTTGTGTAAGTTTCAATTTAATTTCCCTTTTTTTTATTGAGCTTCCTTTTATCTTGGATTAGTGAATCATTTCTCCATATTGATTTGTTTCTTTCTGGTTTCATTTCTTCTATTGTGTCTGTTGGTGTCCTACAAAGCAGACCTGAGAATGACTTTGGTGAGCTAATATGGGAAAATGGTCAGATTCAATCCAGTAGAGCTAGAAAGATACAACCTTGTAGCACCTTACCATGTCAAAACCCCAAGATTCGATATAAAGACATAGGAAATGGCACCGATATTAGAACAGGAAAGTTTGGGATGATGGAGTCTACACTGAATGAACTCCCGATGTCAGTTCCCGCTGTTGAAATGGGGGTGAATCAAGATGATGACATGGTGCCTTGGTTGAATTATCCATTGGATGAATCTCCTCAACATGATTATTGTTCTGAATTTTTGCCCGAGTTATCTGGTGTTACTGTAAATGGACACTCCTCCCAGAGTAATTTTCCGTCGTTTGGTAAAAAAAGTTTTAGCCAGTCAGTTAGGGACTCCCGTACTGTTTCTGTACATAATGGTTTGAGTTTAGAGCAAGGAGATGTGGCGAAGAATTCTTCAGCAGGGGATACTGAAGCTAATAGGCCTAGAACTAGTGCTAGCCAGTTATATCTATCATCTTCTGAGCATTGCCAAACATCATTTCCATATTTTAGATCCAGAGTTTCAGCTAAAAATGGTGATAGTACAAGCAATGCTGCCCACCATGTCGTTTCAGTGGATTCTATTCGAGCTCCAACATCAGGAGGTGGTTTTCCCAGCATAAAGATGCAGAAGCAAGTTCCAGCACAATCCACAACCAACTCCAGTTTGATGAATTTCTCTCATTTTGCAAGACCTGCTGCTCTTGCGAAAGCTAATCTTCAGAACATTGGCATGAGAGCTGGTACAGGGATTTCAAACATGGAAAGAACGCAAAATAAAGATAAGGGCTCAATTGCAAGTAGTAGCAATCCGGCTGAATGCACTCCCATTAATTCATGTAGTGGTTTGCTAAAGGAAACGAGCTCCCATTGTCTTCCTGTTCTGATGCCACCCAAGGTTGACGCTAAACCATCAGAGGCTAAGCCTGCAGAAGGATTTGTTCCTGCTGAGCTACCTGAGGCTACAATTCCAGAAGGTGACTCAAAAAGTGATAGAAACTGTCGTCAAAACTTTTGTGAAAGTGCAATTAAAGGAGTAGCAGATGTTGAGAAGACTAAAGAGCCCGTGGTTGCTTCTTCTTCTGTTGGCTCGGACAATAGTGTGGAGAGAGCTTCGGATGATCCAACTGAGAATCTGAAGAGAAAACATCGAGATACTGAGGAGTCTGAAGGTCCTAGTGAAGTGAGTTTCATTCATAGGTTTCACATTTTTACAATGTTTCTTGTTGTTCCTATACTCTCTCTCTTTCTTCCATGTACTAAGGAAATAAGCAATGCGCAGGATGTAGAAGAAGAATCTGTAGGTGCAAAAAAACAAGCTCCTGCTCGAGCAGGTAATGGCTCCAAGAGAAACCGGGCTGCAGAAGTTCATAATTTATCTGAAAGGGTGAGCAACAACATTCCAATATCTCATCTGAAGAGATGTGCTTGTTCATTTGATGTTATCCTTGGTAGTTATGAATTATAGTATATTGATCGGTTCTCATCTGGACTTCAACAAACAGAGGCGAAGGGATAGGATCAACGAAAAGATGCGGGCCCTACAAGAACTCATACCAAACTGTAACAAGGTTGGATATCTGTATTTATGTTACTCAGTGAATTTCTCCATAATCTTTTGAAAATGAGGTTTTCTATAAAATCACAATGGCTTGGGAGTATCAAACCTGCACCAAACCTTGGCCTAATTGAAGTTTAATTACTTATTTGAGTTTATTCATGTTTATTGAAGTTTAAACTATTCCAAGTTCTTGACCATTATGTTAATCGAATCATCCCTCAGTTTTCTTAGGTTAAAGTTATTGCTGATCTCCAGGAAATTTGAAGGAATTTGAGAAAAGTCAAGTAATTTTAGTGTAGATGATTTCATATGCATCTTTGCTTCCATTTTCTTTGACATATTTGCATTATAAGGTGGATAAAGCTTCAATGCTTGATGAGGCCATTGAGTATTTAAAGACGCTTCAGCTTCAAGTACAGGTAAATTCTGCTGATTTCTCTCGAAGTTCATTCAAGACACTTGATGAATTGGAAAATCAAATAGCTGCTTGGGATCATTCACCACCTTTATGCAGATCATGTCAATGGGAGCTGGATTGTATATGCCATCAATGATGTTACCCCCTGGAATGCCTCACATGCATGCAGCTCATATGGGGCAGTTCTTACCCATGGGTGTGGGAATGGGAATGCGTATGGGAATGGGAATGGGTTTTGGGATGAGTATGCCAGACGTGAATGGTGGATCTTCTGGTTGCCCTATGTATCAAGTGCCTCCTATGCATGGACCGCATTTCTCTGGCCAGCCAATGTCAGGGCTAAGTGCTTTGCATAGGATGGGAGGATCGAATCTTCAGATGTTTGGCCTTTCAGGTCAAGGATTTCCAATGTCATTTCCCTGTGCACCCTTAGTGCCAATGTCTGGAGGGCCTCCTCTGAAAACAAACATGGAACCAAATGCTTGTGGTGTGGTAGGTGCTACGGATAATTTGGATTCAGCTACGGCCTGTAGTTCACATGAAGCAATTCAGAAAATCAACTCGCAAGTGATGCAGAATAATGTTGTCAATAGCTCAATGAATCAGACCTCTAGTCAGGTTTGTTGATTCTTAACTAAGTGGCATATTCTATGAGAATGAAAAGCTCAAATTGAATGTGGCTAAATGGGTTTTCATTTCACGATGATGATTGATGTCTGTTGTTCTTGGTAATCACCATCTTCACGGCTCCTCTCCACTCCCAATAGAAGGAATTTAGTAGCTTTAGGCGCATTCTAATCCCATCTCAATGTTGCATGATGGAAAATTGCAAGTATGGCCTTCATATAAGCACACGACTATTAAATTTTGATCTATCTATTTATGTCTTTAAAGCTGTCACTCTTCGTGTCCATCATCCTGTAAAAGTGAAAACTAAATCAGTGTCATTTATGTTTTCCTCATGAAGGATATTTTCATGGAGAACATTTTTTTTATAATTTATCAAACTGTATTGTTTGTTATCCAATTTCTGTTCAAAGATCGTGGGCATGTTTCGATTGGAGCATAGAATCTAGATCCAATTATAGATGTTATTTGGGGTGTCATTTTCATAACCTCCTAGCAGCCAAGAAGTCTTAAAAAAGTACAAAGTTGACTTTGATAGTTGGGGTAACCTCACAGAAAACTATGTTCTCTACTTCAACTGAGTTACCTTGTGCCATTACTGAACCCAAATCTAAAATTAGCTACATTGTTCCTGATGCCAGTGCCAGGCAACAAATGAATGCTTTGAACAACCTGCTTTGGTGCAAAATAATGCTCAAGACTCAGGAGTTGCTGACAACAGAGCATTGAAGTCGGTTGGTGGAAATGACAATGTACCAAGTAGTGAGGCTGGTGAGCATTTGCAATAACTGTTGGCTGTGCCAAACGTTGATGTTAGATCTACTTGATATGGTTTGTAGAGGTAAAAGTTTTTTTTATCTACTTCAACGCGCTGCAGGTTGTGACTGATTGGTAGTTCTGATGCTTTGCCATGGGAGAGGTGAACCACTTTTGCTTCATGTCAACATCTAAACTTTCCTTGTATGCAGTAAATCTGTGGGATTTTGGGTACATGACTATGCAGAAAGGTTCCAGAGTTTAATGAAGTCAAGTTTTTACGATAATCGTCAGAATCCTAATTTCAGGGAAGTAGAATTACAAATTGCACAGATTTTTTGTACGTTGAGGAGACTCGAAGGTTTTTTCTAGCATCTGTACATTCATTTGCACAACCTGAGAAAACAATGCACTGTCTAGGAGTGAACCAACCAGAAATATGAGTGTTTTCTGTAGTAGGTCTCTCAATACAAGTTCTTTGAATTAATGAAAAAAACACTTATTTTCCAATACCGTAGTTATACAACCTCTCAAGCATGTTAACCATCTACCATATTTCCAGAATCTCTACATCATAGTGGACTCATGAAGCTTCTTACAAATCTAACTTCAATATCTGTTATTCGTTGTGACTGTTGTTTCAATGTCTGCTTCAGTACCAGGTGAGGCACGTGCCACCATACATGGAAAGAGTGAAGTCTCATTAGCTCTTCCGCGAGGTTCAACCAATTCTATGTTCTTCTCTACTCAAAATCCTGAAAAGCCTATATAAATGGAGACATACAATCGTTGGTATTCTCCTAGCTAGCTGGAGGTTCCTACACCCTTCATAAAATGTTACTGTGCAACTAGTTGACAGATATAAAGAACACAAAAGAATCCAATCTCATACACAAATCAACATTATCGATGTGTAATAACGAGTACATAATTTTTTCTGCTACTGATCAAATCAAACCCAACAACACACCAACCACCATCACACTATCAATACATACAACCGGGTGATCAGAGGGGGGGGAAAAGAAGAAACGCCTTTATGCACACCTATATACCTCGCAATGAAAGAATCCAAATCTTTATAAGTATATGCAAACTTTGTCATTCTGATGCATTTAATTATTGACTTTAACATCCCCCTTGGTATCAGAGGAGACAGTTTTTGGAGTTGGTGATTTCCCGATAATAGCTTTCTTTGCCTTCACAAGTGATTGCTTTACCTTTGTTAAAATGTTGTTTGAATGCTTTTGAGTAGGCTTGGCTGGAACTTCTCTTGGCAGATCCTGTGATACTTTTATGTCGTCAGCATCCTTGGTGGTGGAAGGCTCTAAATTCTGTGTATCAGATTTCGCTATCTCATCAACCTTTTCCTGCTCGGAGTTTTCTTTGTTGTTTTTTGCACTTTCTTCTTCTTTTGCTTCTAACCCAGAATCTTGGGATTCTTTGACTGTTTCACTGCCAATTGTGGTAGCTTCATCCAGCTTTCCCTCTATTTTCTGATCTTTTTCGGTTTCCTTTCCTGCTGGTATCTCCTCTTTCTTGTCTTCTACAGCAGGCACAACATTTTCAACTGTCTTCTCTCCCTCAAATGATTTTTCAGTAACTTCGGCATTTGAAACCGCATCGCTGACATCTTCCACTTTGATGGGATGAGCTAGTTCCTCTTTTAGTGTTTCACTTGCTATATTCTCGCCCTCATCTTTGGTCGTCTGAGCTTCTTTCTCTTCTCCACCCTTTTCCGCTTCTACCACAACCTCTTTTACTGGCACTTCAACCGGATCAGTTCCTTCAGCCTCTCTTTTTTCATCTTCTGGACCAACCTTTCCTACAACTTCAGGAAGAGAAGATTTTCCTATATCCTCTTTGACATCAACTTCAGCCTCCTGAGTAATTCCAGCTACTTCCTCTGGCTTTTCATTAGTTGGCTTAATCTCAACCTGTTCACTAACTTCAGATCGTGCCTCAGTTTTCAACTCTACTTCATGTTTCTTTTGTTTTTCCGTATGTGTAGTGACTTCAGGTTGTTCTTCTGGTTTCACCTCAACCTCAGGACCCAATGATTCTGGTTTTTCAACTTGTTCAGTTACTTCAGGTTGTTCCACCAATTTCACCTCAACCTGAGGAACCGCTGATTCTGGTTTTTCCACTTGTTCAATTACTTCAGATTGCTTTTCTTGTTTAACCTCAACTTCAGGAACTGCTGATTCTGGTTTATCAACTTCAGGCACTGCTACTGAATCATTGATATCTTTTACTGCAACTGCTTCTGATTCTTTAATAGGATGAACTTCCGATGAATCCTGTGTTTTCTCAATAGCTTCAACAGATTTCTCCCCTGTTTTTTCTACTTGTTCAGTGACTTCAGACTCCATTTTCACTTCCCTGGGTTCAGGAGCTACTGCTTCTACTTTATCAGCTTCTTTAGACAATTCTTGTGAGCCATCAATATCTTTTACAAGAACTGCTTCTGATTCTTTGGTAGGAAGAACTTCCAGCTCCTGTGTTTTGGCGATTACTTCAACTGATTTCTCTTCTGGTTCAACTTTTTTAATGACTTCGGATTGTTCCTCCAATTTCACCTCCATTTCAGGAATTACTAATTCTGATTCTGGTTTATCATCTTCTTTGAACACTGGTTCTGAATCTTCCGCATCTTTTACTAGTAATGCTTCTGATTTGATAGGAATAACTTCCAAAGGCTCCTCTGGTTTCTCAATCACTTCTGTTTTTGGCTTTTCAACTTGTTTACCAACTTCAGATTTCTCCTGTAGTTTCACTTCAACTTCTGGAATTACTAATTCTTGTTTGTCGACTTCTTTTAATACCCCTGAATCTTCGGTGTTTTTTGCCACAATTGGTTCAGACTCTTTAATAATAAGAACTTCTGATGGCTCATGTGGTTTCTCAATGGCTTCTTCTAATGATACGGGAACATCAACTGTCTTGGGTTCTTCATGTGGCAATTCCTCCAAGGATGACGATAATGGTTGCTCTTCTGCTTCTTTGGGAACAAACTCTATAGCTGGAGCAACTGATTCACCATCAACAACACTGGTCACCGGAGCTAGAACACTGGATGTATGTGAGCCAGGAATGGAATCTTTTTCCAACTCTTTTTCATCATCGACTGGAACATCAACAATTGGAGCATCATCAATCATCTTAACCTCAACTGTTGGAGGCTCTGCCTCATCTTCGGCTTCTCCTTCTGATTTAGCTAACGGGGTTGATTGACTTGCTAGTTCATTAGGTTTGAGGTCTTCTTCTTCTTCAGTTTTCTTGGCTACAGAAACAATTTCAGGTTCCACAGGCTTTACTTCTTCGGTCACTTTCTCCATTGGCTGCAAGAAATGAACAAAGAGAATTAAACAGGGAACACCCTTTGACATTTTAAAAGCAAAACAAGTGGAAACTATTGTGTAGGTGCATAAATAAAAGAAGAGGAGAACAGCAATCAATTATGAAGCACTGCAAGTATCATATTTCTGTTATGAAACTTGCTGCAATAATGATGAATATCGCACAAGATAGAAAACAAAAAAACACATAGATAGATTTAACATGGTTCGGCAATATATCTGTATCCACAGGAACAGAGAGCTTTATTTTACTATGTGTCAAATTAGAGTCATATAATATGTATTTATAGGAAACCCTACCCATACAAGATATATTAATAATTTACAATCTTGCTCTGCTCCACTTCACTCCAGCATCATTCTATAAGCCACATACTACAACAATTTCTAATCTCCCCATCTAGATATTGATATTGTAACTTGAAATTCTTAAAGAGTATGGATATCTCGTACCCCTCGCAAACCGGAAGAAAAAATAATGCCTAGTTGATTAACAAGAGAATCTTTATGGCAGAATCAGAACCAAGTGACAGCTGATATAACTGCAGAAGGACGCCACCATGTTTGATAATTCATATCCCACAAAAAAAAGCTTAGGCAATAAAGGTGGCAAGACTAACTTTCATTATGGATTTGGTATTTTCTTGAAATGAAATACCTTATTCCTAGCGTACCAATTTCACAGTGACAGTATCTTTCAACAGATTTGAGAAAGCGAAATGTATCAGAAAATGGTGTATGTTCCAACTTGACTTCGTATGTGCTTAGACTGATGATTAGTGGAGATACAAAAGAAAGGTGTCATTTATTTTTCCAGATAATTATGAAAGGGACACATCCAAATATATATATATATATATATAAAAAAAAAATCTTTCTCCTGTCAACAGCAGACACTTCTCAGAGCTTCTGATACAGTGAATAGAGTGAGAGACAAGCATCAAGAACTAACCTTATGCGATCATTCATGGATGATATCCGAAAAAAACTACAAGTTCTATGATTTCCATACAGTCAGATAAACAAATCTATGATCATTAAAACATTCATGCAAGTCCAGGAGTAACAAAACCCTATATGGATCTTACTGAAACATCAGAGATCATATATATAATTATGATAAGTTAGAAAAGTAAAATTATTGGAAAGAATTAAAGAATCCCAAGAAGTATATATGAATGATCAGATAAGCAAAAGTATATCATACTTTGATCAGAACTGAAAAGAGAAAAGATAGTCAGGATGATGATCTAAATACCTCGTGATCAGAAGGAGTTTGATGTGATGGAGCAGTCTCGGTAGCCATGGGGATTGGTAGAGGCAGAGAATAGAGATCCTTTCAGAATTAAGTTGATGATAGTTAAGAGATTATGTGTAGTAAATAAAAAAGGAAAGGAAAGACAGTGGCTGGTAGCAACTGATCAAAAAAATAAAATAAAATAGTGTAACAGCAACAACAGAAGCAGCAAAACAGTAGTGTGTGACAGACTGTATATCACATGATCAATCCAAAATGGATGATTAGGATTCCATTAAATTTTATATCTTGAAAGCAAAAGGAAACAAAAAAGAATGGGTTTGATTGGATAATTAAAGTGAGAGAGCAATAGGCAATGGCATTTTCCCTTAGGGTAGCAGACAAAGTTCCAGGGGGACCAGACCCTTTCCTCCCCAGGAAAATGCTTTTCATTTTTGCTAGCTGTTAACTGTCTAAAGTCTTAAAGAATAAGATAGATGGTGATATGCCTTCCTTTGGGCCTGAACTCTGGTTATTTGGACTGAACATTCAAAATGTAAAGTATGCGAAAAGTCCATACGAAGAATTACAGGTCCAGCTTTTGACTAATCCAGTATCAAGCTGTGTGCTGTGTTGAATGGTTGGTTAGGGTTGCTGAGCACTTGAGTAATGTGGAGGAAAGTGAGCATGAAATTGGCCCAAACATTAACATGGATCTGATGATATTGGCGGTACCTTAGATTCTGTGTTGTTTTGTTTTTGGTGGAACTGATTAGACAAGGCTAATCAACACCTGTTATTCATGCTCCAATTAAACATTCACAACACACATCCCACATCAAGCGAAACAGCCCTAGAATGAAAAGTAATGATGCTAATTTGGCAAGAAAGTTGACCATAATTTCCCACTACAAAGCTAAAAGCAAACACCTAATTATGATTATATGGGACAATCTCAACCAGACAAGGCTTTTTTATATATATAATTTCCATAGGAATAAAGGCCTTGAGGCCTTTTGATAATTGATGATGTTGCCTTCTAATTAAAGTCAATTTCCACTATAATCTTGCTGGGCCTTCGTCCCAGCTTTAACTTGAAAATCAAATTCTATCACTGTCACTGATCTTTTCCTTACATAGTATGCTTAATTACATGCTGTCAATGCCATTTGAACACCACTGCTTTGCTCAATAATGATGGCTAATGAGATCTTAAGCTTCCATTTATGGTAAGCAACCTCATGATAGCAGCCTTCGTGTTTCTCTAATCATCATTTGTTGCTGTGATAAGACTAAAGCTGATCAAGTTTAGTTGCTAAGTTAAATGCCAAACTTATTAGATATCCATGTGCTTGTGTTTCCAACTAAATGTTAATGGGCCAATCAAGAATAATACTCCATAATAATGATAATTTATTAAGGTCATCTCAAAAGGACCCCCCCCCTCCCTCTCTCTTTCAATCCTCTTAGCTTTCAACATGTTTAGGCAAATCAATGTGTGATGCTTCCAGCAGATTTTTTTTTATTATTTTTATCTGATGGTAATATTTTGAATACCAATCTCTTGTCAAAAGGCACTGCATGCTCCAAAGCACTAGGTTGGTTGCTTCATTAGGTTAAAAAGGTGCGAGATGGGAGAATTTTACAGCAATCAAGTAAAGATAAGCATTACTCTCAGGTACTACAGAAGTTTTGCTACTCCTTCAGCAACGGTAGCCTCTATTTGTAACTTGAAAGCATGGAGGATAAAGAATTGCTGAATTAGGATAGACTGATGCATGGATCTCTATATATCCTTGGTTAATTCAGAAAGATGCTAGTGGAGTTGTTTTCAAAGATGATTATGTGATGCAACTATTTTTCTACTTTTGATATTGGAATTTTTTTCTTTTCAAGAATAGTTTTTAGTTAATGAAGATAATCATATTAGCAAGGACTCTGTGATGAGTGTGATTCCATTATTAGAGTAACAGTTGCTCTTTCTTGTCAATTAGCTGTCTGTCTCAGAATCTGCTTAGAAACAGATGACTTTAAGGATAATGAGGAAAGAGCTCTCCATTTTCAAGGGCATATGGATGGTGTCCCCCTCCATTTCAAATAACCATTCGATTATTATCTTCAAAATCTTTGTCTTCATGGGTTTTAATTGGCCTATTTCCCATCAATGCTACATCGAAATAGGCCATTATGCTTACTAATTATGGCTTTGTTTTACCAGAATGTTATTATGATTTACACTTGTTTAAATGATGAAAAAATTGTTCAAGCCAATACCTTGAACTCAGTAACTAAAGGTTCAAACAGAGTAATCTATTGACAAGAGATTGACTTCTTTTCTGCAGGCCTAAAGTTAGCTACAATTTGACTAATTTACCAAGGAGAAGATTTGTGTAAGATGAATTCATCTTGTATTGATTACAAAAAAAAAAAACTATTGATACCAGCTAATCTTTGATGATTTTCAGGAACAAGGAACATCAGATGGTAGCTTAATGCTCAACCACATAAACTAATTCTGCAGTAAATTCCCAGCAGGAATAGCAGATTAACCCTTTTACTCTGCTGAAGTTTTCAAGTGCTGTGCTTCGTACCTGAAATTGAACCCTAGTCGTCTGGGGACGGGTCCTAAAAAAGTTGACATCACATACACTTATTTGTGAAGTCCCACAGCTGTTTCCTATAAGATTCCTAATTAATGTGTTAATGCAAAAGATAACCCTCTAGGGACCAAAGGGCACCATTTAGGGTCGGTTTAAGAGCTCAGAGGAATCTTGAAACAGCAACTTGTGAGACATGAATACACATCAACGCTTAAGAGCTGATTTTTGGGTTAGATCATCCTTGACTATTGTATGGCTGTAATTAAAAAACACGTCTGATACTTTTGTTCTACTTCTTGTCGTCGGTGGCCGACGATTGATTGCAGTAACATCAACAGGATCATCACCCCTTTACCTCAACTCACCTCAAGCTAGCCCTTAACACAGGAAAAACAAAAAAAACAAAAAAACTTTTTACCTGACCATGCCTAGCTAGCAGAAAGCCAGAAACTTGGTTATATCTCTGATTGTTACCATGTAAATTTTTATTTATGGTTGTGGTTTGAAAAAATATATTTAATTTTTAGTGGATGCATATAAAATTAATCGACTATTTTTAAATATGAAGTTGAAAGAAAAATGCAGACCACGTAAAGCAAACAAACAGAGACTCAATTATTATACAAAACAAAGATAATGGAACAGTTATGCAGCTGTGAAAGTAAGCTCATGATAAAACTTACTAAATTAATTGCCTGTACTGTTCCTATTCCTATTCCTTTATGCTGCTAGCTAATCATTCAAAGACAAGGATTCATTCCCTAGAACTGAAGCAAGTGGATAAAATAAAGAGGCATGCATCAAAAGTAAGAGTAAAAAATATAATATATAGTTTAGCTTAACAACTTCATTATTAATTTGAAGGGAATGTTAACAAACCCACCAGATTAAATAGGGATTAATGACAGCAAAGCCAACATATATATGATTAGCAAATATATACAACACAAAGAAGAAATAGAAAAATAAAAGGTGAGGCAGTGGTTGACTTCAGAAAACAGCTCATATGGTTCCTTCAACAAGATAAGCGTAAGAGGGCATTATGAGGCGTATATGGAGATTACAGGCATCTTTTCGTATATATTATTTTAATTAATTAACGTACATAATATATATATCCAATTGGGATGTCTAGATTAAGGACAATAGTGCCAGATGTCAAGGAGATTAAAGAAGCTTCAAGGTTCATATATGGGGCAATAAGAAGAGCGAAGGAGACAGAGACAGGCTATATGTTACTCCATTATTATGGTGGTGATGAAGGTTCTCTATTTCTTCCTCAAAGTCTAAAACGTGTTTAATTAAAAAATTTAAGTAAAATAATAATCACCCTTTTCTTGTTTATTATTGTTGTTTTTTAATCAAGCCATTGTCATGCAGCATCCCTTGGAGAGAATATCTTGTCTTCCTGCCTGACAACACAGGAAAAAATGTTCTGCAACTTGCTTGAGATATGTAATCAGATTAAGAAATACTGAGCCGCCAATAATTAAGTTTTTTTTTTTTGTCAATTATTTTTTATTATCATCATCATCAACTTGTACTGTGGTGCGGTGGAGATTTTTTCAGACTGATTATAGTTTCAAAAATTGTTTAAATTTCATCGTTTAATCCTACTTTTCATCTCGTAAGAAGTTAAATACGAGGAAAATTATAATTTATAGTTTTGTTTGAACTTGTTTTTTCAAGCAAACGACGACCACAAAAACCGGCAATGCGAAACACACTTCTTCTCCCCCTTCCATGTATGTATCATTATGATACTGTGGACATGACAGGCATATACATCCAATCAATTAACTTGTCTTTAATTTGGTTAAATTGATATAAATTATACACGGGGTAATTAATCCAGTATTAATATTTAGACGTCTTTCCTTTTCCTTTTTCCTTCAAAAAAAATATAAAGAATGGTGGGAGAGATTATGGAATCGTGTCAGTCCAACCAACCCATTCATAGATATATATATATATATATATATATATATATATAGTGTCATATATAGTCTCGAAAGAAAGAGAGATCATTTAGGAGGCAATAAATAATGATTGACATATTGAGTGTACCATGTAACTTGTAATAATTCATCAAGATTTGTCCTTATTATAGTATCTGAAAGAATACATTACATTAATTCCCATGCACATCATCTCCTATCCGATGGTCTACAGAGGACAACTGCATTATTGTGATTGTCCTATCTGCGAAAGGGTCTTCATGCATGGCCAGTAATTTCCGTTCACTGCTATGCTATGTGTTTAGATAGCATTTTTTCCCATCACGAGAAGAACAGGCTGTTGGCAATTCAGATTTTAAGATGTTTTGAATGATGTAAATGAGGAAAGTTGATTGGATTCGAAGGGTTTTCTAAGAGACAAGGAGTCTCTACTGTAATTTAATTTCTCAATAGGTTCTTGAGATCGGAGGAGCTGCCTCAAAAGGCCTGGAAAAGGGGGGAGGGTGGGAATTTAGCTGAATGCGAAAATATTGCTAGCTAGCTAGTCAAGGATGATATATAGGCAAATAAAGAATTGATTACAGGAGTGAATCCAGCAATTTTCTTCCTATTGAACAAGTCTCCAAGAGAGAGGTACATTTAGCTGCTGCTATCATTTCATCAATTTAATGAGGGTACTATATTTGCTTTTTCTCACTAATTTTAGGCATTTCTTGTTTACAAAAACCTTCCCTTTCTCATTTATTGTTACTTCTTTTTCTTTTTCCTTTTCTTTTTTTGTATAAGGAATCTTCATGTGGACTTGGTTAAAATAACATGTTGCTTTAAATCCTGTACAAAAGTAGTATTGGTTCTGTTTGTTTGCTATTGCTATTGGAATTGTGCTTTGTAATAAAAATAATTTTGAATTTGATTAATTAAAACATTGTAATTTTACAGGTTTTTAACTCGTAATCGTAAAAGTTATTATAATCTTAAATATAAATTAAATGTATGTTTGATTTGTATTAGCTTTTGTAGTTATTATTTTAAAAAAATTAAAAATATTTCTAGTTATGGTTTAAAAAAATAAATTTTAAAAATTATATATTTAATTATAAAATTTTACTTACAAAGTAAATAAAAAACAAGTTTTCATGTGTATATACTAGACATGGTAACATGAAAAAAAAAAAAAAAAAACCCACAGAAGTTACCATGATTAGTTGTGTTACATCTCATCCATTCCCATCACATCATATCCAATCCATTGTAAATAAATAAAAGCAGTTGTGTATACACATGTCTGCATCACCAAAAACTTTTTACTTGGTGCTTCTCAGCTTGCCAGTTTCTTACAAGTATCTGGTAAGAGAAGAGTCCCACCAGTCCTCAGCACAAGTCTTACATACTCAAATTTGCATTGGCACCCCATTTTCCCCATGCTCTTGTTTCATCATCTGCTAAATGACAGCAGTAGGATCAGGACCGTCCATGCCCCCTATAGTGGGTCCCACATCCTGACAAGGACCATCCAAGAGGACAGCATATAACTCAGGAAAACTATGTATAAATCTGAAGCCACGATCTTCAATCAACCTCTTGAATGTGACTTTTCTCTTAGAGCCTCCTCCTATTAATTTTGATTCCCTACCAGGCTGCCACTTCATTTTCTTCTCATCTCTCTATTCTATATCTCTCTCTTCCATCCCATATTCCAATCACTTCCCCACTTCCTAGAATCCATTTCAAAGCCCCAGCTCCCCTCCTGTTGCTGACACAATACTTTGCCACTTTTTAAAAGTTCATTTGCCAGCACTGCATTGCAGGTTTTGTTGCACTCCACATGGGGAGGCATTCTTGCTGTTACAAGCAGAAGTTAAGAAAAGGCCTGTGGTCTCCTGAGGAAGATGAGAAACTTCTGAATTATATTACTAAGCATGGACATGGCTGTTGGAGCTCTGTCCCTAAACAAGCAGGTACCCCTTTTTTGTTAATTATAATGCAGGGTAAATGGTGTCAGAATGCTAGTTTTATCACTCCTGTAAACATCTTCCAATTTACATTAATGATTTATGTACATGTATATATTGGCAGATTTGCAGAGGTGTGGAAAGAGCTGCAGGTTAAGATGGATTAACTACTTGAGGCCTGATTTGAAGAGAGGAGCATTTTCACAGCAGGAAGAAAACTTGATAATTGAACTCCATGCAGTTCTTGGCAATAGGTAGTTTATATTTATATTAACTTTATAAATTCACTCTTAATTAGACTTTCGTTTCAAACTAAAGTGTTTTAATCATATATTGACTGCTTGTTGCTACCTACTTGATCAGATGGTCTCAGATTGCAGCACAGTTACCTGGAAGAACTGATAATGAGATAAAGAATTTATGGAACTCCTGCATTAAGAAGAAGCTGAGGCAGAGAGGCATTGACCCCAACACTCACAAACCTCTCTCTGAAGTTGAGAATTGTAAAGAGAAGCAGCAGCCTACAGCTGACAAGAGCAATGAGAAAGTTTCTAATGTATCAAATGAACTGAACCTCATTGAGGCAGCTACTTTACAACCACCTGCAATTTCTTCCAGCTCAAAGATCAACAACAGTAAGGACAGGAATAGTAGTAGCAGCAACATGACAAATACACCACCGACAAAGGAATTCTTCCTGGATAGGTTTGGTACCTCCCATGAAAGCTCCCCTGCCAGTTGCAGGCCTTCTGATTTGATGGGGTATTTTCCTTTCCAGAAGTTGGATTACAAACCTAGTATAGGCCTCTCAATGAATCCAAATACCACTCTCTGCTTCAATCCAAATTCCTCTTCTGAGATGATTTCTCATGAGTTCAATTCTTGTATGACACCACCGACTATTCTCCCATCTGTTTCAACCTCTATGTTCCAAACTCCAATACGTGTAAAGCCTTCTGTTAGTCTTCCATCTGATCATAATCCTTCTGTAGGCTCTTGTGATGTCAATGGGGTTCAGAACTGGGAAGCAAGTAGCTTCAGCAACAATGGAAGTGGAAGCAATGGAAGCAGTAGCAGTATTGAATTGCAAAGCAACACCAATTTCTACGAGAGCAGCGCTTTCTCATGGGGGTTAGCTAATTGTGGGAAATCCGGCGAGGAATCTCACCTTCGGTCACTCGAAAACGACACAGCTGAAGACATCAAATGGTCTGAATATCTTAACACCACATTCTTTCTTGGAAGCACAATACAAAACCAAACATCTCAACATGTGTACAGTGAAGTGAAACCAGAAACACACTTCATAGCAGAAGGGTCAAGTGCTAGTTGGATACCGAACCAGCATCAACAAGCTTCACAGCCAGCAGACATCTATACCAAGGATCTGCAAAGACTTGCTGTGGCTTTTGGACAATCCCTTTAGACTATATATTTTTTTCAGCATGTGCAGAGTCTATTTAGTTCAATTATTATTACAGAAGTTTTCAGTTTGAGATGGAATATTGGAAATAGATTATCTTCTGGCTACAGGTGTGTGCTATAGAGTGACATCTTTGATTTTTTGTAAATGTGTCTGATACAAGATTCTTCAGCCTCTGGTTTACTGTAGAAATATCTGGGAAGGAACCAAGCTCATGGTGTCATTGTCTTTGATAAAATACTGTAGAAATTTTCTTAATAAGGCTTGGTGAGATTTTCGATCTTCAACTCTTGTGTTTGTATCTGTAAGCATTCCATAGCTTTATTTCAAAATGAATCTTTTTTTTTTTTTTTTTTTGCTTTTTGACAATAATCAGTACTACCTTTACCTCACCTTTTCACATCTGTGCTTTTCTAATGCAAAATTCAAGGGGCCATTTATCTTAAATGGTTGTCTATCACTGTCTCCAACAGATGGGGATGGTTTTCACTTTTTTGACAGCCTTCAAGTTGAAGACAATCGTTGAAGACAACAAACTGAATTACCTCATCAAAAAGGGCCTCGACATGCTTAAATATTACAACCCAAGTAAGTAATGAAGGCACATAAATATATATATATATATATATATATATATATATAGAACAGGAGGAAATGGCTGAGCAAGAATCTTCCAATTCAGTTTCAAAGCAAAGTGGATATTTAAATGAACAGTGAAAGGTGAGGTGACAAAATCTACACCATTGATCACATTAGGACGCCCAGCCTTCAATGTCCTCGATCGGTGTGGGCCTATACTCTTACTTCTTCTGTGATGAATAGTAAAAGGGGTCCCTCTATGGGAATCTAGTAGTACTGATGCTGAAATTTTAAGAGAGAATGAATAGGAATTTCCTTTAGCCTTTTCTGGCACATCCTGTTGGACCAAGGGGAAAAAAAAAGGTGTTCTGTGGCTAAAAGAGGAGTAAGAGGTAAGAAAACGAAGGATTACAAAGTCAGCTGGTGACAAATTCACAATGACAGCATGCACTGCATATGTATTATATCTGTGTGTGGTAAATTACGCATGGGGCATAGAAGAGATTAAAAAGTAAAAAGTAGCTTTATGATTTTTGTTTCCTAGGATGAAATTAACAGTGTAAAGATGTGGAGTTATGATACGTGGGATTAACAGTAATAAGAATGAAAACCAGTGCCCAAGTGAATTGAACTGCCATGTTACTCTTAGTGCCTGTCATCATCATCAACAAAGTTTGAGTTCCCACCGTTTTTAATTCAGCTGCAGCCTGCAGGGAATGAATGTTATATGTGTGCTTGCCCCTGATTTTTACCATGCAAGTGTTATCTAGCTAGCTAGCTCTAACAAAATTACAACTTGAATGCATAGAGAAAGTGACGCAGCTGGAAACTAGATTAAGTAACGAAGCCAGAAACTAGATTAATTAGGATTGAAAAGAAAATGAGGAAAGGGTTGAACGAAAAAGACTTGAGAAAAATCTAGATGTCTCAAAAAAAGAAAAAACAATCTCTTTATTAATTTATTAAAATATTAAAAATCTCCTGAAAAATAAACAAACAATACTATTATACAAAAAGCTAAATGGCGTAGCATTTTTACTATACATGAATTATTGTTCACCCTCTCATATTAATAATGCAATTCTTGAAAAATTTTAATTTGATCTTCAAACTTT
This sequence comes from Populus trichocarpa, assembly GCF_000002775.5. Lineage (NCBI taxonomy): Eukaryota > Viridiplantae > Streptophyta > Magnoliopsida > Malpighiales > Salicaceae > Populus > Populus trichocarpa. The sequence continues at coordinate 189,434 of NC_037289.2, read as the reverse complement.
GTTTTAGCATAATTTAGCCCATATTAAAGTCTAATTGAAAGTTTTTTTTTGTGAGGGTTGAATTGAAAGACAAGGAACTGAAGTGCAAAATAAGAGTAATATGAATGGCGCGTTCAAATTTATATGTTGAATAAATCAATTAACAGGAAAATGATCAATGAATAGCTAGGAGGGGTGCGTGTGGAATAGAATAGATTATCAAGGAAGACAAAAGATAATGTACATATAGTATAGGTGTTGCCTAACGAGCATAGGGTGGGAGAATCAATGGTTTTTCACTAGCTCGACACAATCTTATATGTGCAAGCCTGTCATCTTTTCTTTGTTGGTTACCAATCCTTTTTAAAGTTCACTGTATAAACACTAAAAAAAACTTTTAATTTTTCAATGTGGAATTGGAAACATATATATATATATATATAAGAAAAAGTTATGCTTTTTTAATGTGGGATAAGAAACGTTTTTAGTTTAAATACTTTAATTTAAAAGGAGAAAATAATATCTTTTCAATATGAGATAAAATAAGATTTTAAAGTTTATTATTTACAACATATATAACCTACATCCACATGAATTATTTCTTAAATTTTTATTGTGGAAAATTAAAACCCCATTTATTTTTAATTTTTCCAAGTTGACCAGGGTTTATCAGGTCAACCCCCAGGTCGAATATGATAACTATGGTGTTAGGTTAATGTTTTATTCGTTAATTGTTTTTTCTCAATTTTATCCTTTAATATTGGATTGGTTAGAAAATAAACTGCATGATTTATTTTTATTTTTTACTTTTTATAAGGTTATCACTGTCTCAAATAAGTTTTTATTTTTAGGTCGGTGCTCAATTTTGTTACCATATATTTTTATCATATAATTAAAAAAAAATTTATAAAAAACAAATTAGTAAACTCAATGGAGTCCATGACATGGTTCGTTGGGGGACTGAAATTGATCCAATATATCATTGTCTCAATAATTTTTGTTAAAAAAGTTATCATCTTGAAATTTTATCAAAAGTTAAGGTATATTTTTACCAATTATTAAGATTGCATTTGGATCCATGAAATCAATCAATTTAATTCGGGCTAACTCTTGTGCTATTTAGTTTGAAACTTGAATTAAGAAAATAGTTAGGTTGCGAGATTTGAAAATTAACTCATTATGTCAGATTAAATAAAATAGTTAAAAAATTCTTCGTGCTCTTAAACAAAAATTATATTTTAAAAAATTTCTCCACCGCGAGCCCATGGACTAGTTTGTACTAGATCTAATGAAAAAAATATCCTTGTAAAAAATTATAAGCTTGATGTAGGATCTTATTAGTATAGGATTTCATGTACTCGTTGGATCTAAAGGATTTGATGGTTTTGAATAGCTAGTTATGATCTAGTTAGATCACATAAAAAGTTTAGGAAACTCATTTATGGACTAGTAGGACAAAACTAAATCAAAAAAGATTTTTTCGCATCAATTGACCTTTCTAACAAAAAAAACGTAATAAATAATTATAGAATTAACATAGAATCTTATTAACGCTAGGATTCTAATATAGATGGGTTTAAAGAATTTGATGGTTATGAATAATCAATTGTGAATCTACTATCAATGGATCATGTAGGAAGTCTTGTATACTTGTCTATGGATTAATGAGATGAAGATAAGTTCAAGAAGATATCTGGTCGCATCAAACAACTAATCTAATGAAAAAAATCATAACTTTTGATTTAATTGTTGAATCAAACTCAAATTCAATTGAGAGATTCTATAAGCTCGGTCTTGCAAAGGGTCGACTCATTATAACAATTTGAGGTCGAGAAGGACTTCAAATTAGGTTTAGAAAGATGTTGTTTCAGTTAATTTTACATTATTTTTCTTTTTATTTTTAGATTTCTAGTTTAATATTGAATTTTATATTATTTTTCATATTTGATTTAGAATTTATGATTTTTTTTTCTTATAAAGGCTAATTATTGGCCTATTTAAAGTATTATAAACCCTCTTTAAGAGATGAACTATATTAGAAAGAAATATCAATGAAGACTCTAGTTGTTGAGACTCTTTTTAAAAAAACCCTATCTTTCTTTGTGCTTCCTTTTTTTCTTTATAGGTTCGGCTGCATCAAATTCTTAAATTGAATTTGAAAAAAAAATAACTAAAAAATATTTATTTATTTTTCCACTTGAACGTCTCTTACCATTAGAAAAGGACATTAAAATTGATTATAAACTTGTCCCATATAGATTAAGCTTCTGGTCTCTGCCTGATATAAAAATGAAGGAATAGTGGGTTACCATTCATTTCTCTCATGCATGCGACAAGAAGGTTCATGTCTGTCCATGTGCAGACATCCTAAACAAATAGTTTCCTTCAATAAACTATGTTCGAAATCTCTTCTTTCATTGCAAGAAATCGCCACTTATATATTGTATGAATATATTTTCACCTCAAACGCATGTGAGCCAAATTATTGGTTCTTTTGTTAGGGCCCTACAATCATGGGTGCAGAAAGAACACACAAGAAAGTCTTGTGATGCAATGCCAGACGGAGAGAATGGCAAGGCAGAAAGGTTTCACCAACTTGTTTAATTTGTTTATAATGTCCAGCAATAGAGAATTATAATGTTGTGGAATCTTGCTTTTTATTGAAATATAATCTATATATATAATAAGAAGAAGAATCGATTTTTTAATGACTTGTAGGCGAAAATGAACACAAATGATGATGCTGTGACGATGTTGATGATTATGACAATGATGATTCTACATAAAATAGTTTTATCTTATCAAATTAATATCATATGGGATTTTTCTTACACATGAAAGATATACTTGCACGAAACAGGGAAAATCACAGTGACTTCGACAGAGAAACAAGTAGAAGATGTGGTGTAGATGAATGTTGCTGTATTTGCAATGAAACGAACATAGAGGCCTGAAATCAAATCTTACGAGAGAATGATATGAACATGGTTGATAGCCCACGGTGGAAGCTGTTAGTCTAGGATTTAACGATCTTATTTAGCTTAGCAAGTATCAATTGGGGGCTAGTTTGCTCCATTCTGCTGATGTTTTTTTGAGGTTGTTGGTTCCATAATATTTATGTTGTTGGTCCTTCAACTTCTATTCATGTTGTTCTGGTATTACCAAGTAATCTGTTGATTTAATCCCCGCATTATTCATCACCTTCATGGTCAAAAGATTAATGATTAGGGATCCTATCACAATCATGCCTGCTGATCTTCAAATCTGCTATGTTTGAGTTGAGAATCTGATATGAACCTGATACACAGGAATTATTACTGAAATTGTCAATGGGGAACATGATATCAGCATGATTAATAGAAACAATAAAAAATAGAACATTTTTCTCTGCTAGAATACAAAAGCAGAAGCAAATGGCATCAATTTGGTTGCTTGAAATTAAAGAAAAAACAACAGGCGTGGTATTTCTAAGGTCTGAAAATGTATTCCAATGATATGAGGGCTGCTTTTCTCAAGAACCTGGAAGCTGTAGAAATTAAAGCCCAACAGCCTCTAAGAAAAAGGGTATGCCTCAAAATCCCCCTCGATGGCCAAAAAGCATCAGCATACTTGATCCAGTATATTCAAAGAATGCTAAGATTAAACTCAGCTCAATTTCTCTCTCTATCTCCTCGACTATTCTTTAAGCACTAACCCTGTCAAAACATTAATCTGACCAAAATATTTCCTTTTCAGTTATATTAAATAATAGTACACAGTCTCTTTACAAGAAACTAAAATCGGAAATAAGCTGTAGCATTAGGTGAGCAATTGTAGACAAGCCGTGTGCAATATAGGATTTGCATTAACACATTAATTTGTAGTGTAAAGCATAAAATTGCTTTCCTTCTCCACGGCTGTTTCCCTTTTATGCTTTACACTACAAATTGATTAGGAATATAGGATTGCTCTTTTTTAATGGGTTTTTTATATGGTTCATCTGTAGATTGATGTCCCGCACTTACTCGTGGGCCGGGTCAATTTCTTTGCAATGTAAAAAAACAATGTTAAAGAATTGTTATTGTATTTTAAAGAGAAAAAAAACTAACAACTCGACATGATAAAAAGAAGACTAAAAAAAATTGTCAAACCCTAGGAATCAAACTGTAAAAGGATAAAATCAGAGGAAAATCAATGAAAAAAGATATTTAAAAACAAAACATCAGCAAAACCAAGTAAGGTTGTCAAAAGCCGCAAGTAGTATCATGCAGATAGGATAATCTAATAGAAGAAAAAACATAAAAAAAAAAGTTTAATTTTAAAAAGACTTAGAATTTTGAAGGACAAAATAAAAAAAGATATAAAAAAATGACTTCTAAAAAAATCTGGGTCACTAAGATAAACCTCTCACCTGGATCATGAGATAGCGATAACCTGATTAAAAAAAAAACTGAAAACAATAACGAAGTTCATTTTTTAAAATGAACAACTTCGAAGGATGTAATTGGAAAAGAAAATGACATCAACCCGTATTAACTTTTCAAACTCATGACCTCAGGTAGTGACTAAACTGGAAGTACCGCATTTGAAATGCAACTATTTAAAAATTTGGCTCGACCCGACGGATTAACCCATGTCTCAGGTGACTCTTGGTTTAGACCTATCCAAGTTTCAAAAGAAATCGGGGGAGAATTGATCCAGTGTAATACGATTTAAAACCTGGGTTGACCAATGTTTTGATTAACTCAAGGACAATCCAACCAAAACAGAGTCAAAACCCATTTACTATTTTTCTTTCTAAAAAAATGGTATCATTTTGACTTTTTTATAATACAAAAAGATTTTGATTGACTTGGGTTAACTCAAACCAACTCACTCGACCCGTGACCTGATAATTATCCCGGATTGACTCTTGGATGAGGCCTAGAAACAATGGGAAAAAACAAGGAGACCAAATCCTAATAAATGAAATGTTGAATGATGAAAAAAAATAAAGAATAAAAAAATAGCAATTAAGAGAATAAGAATCTCATTTGAAAAAAAAAATGAAAGGATAAACTAAAATTTTGAATTGAAGGACAAAATTGAAAAAAAAATCAAATTAACAAATGAATCGAAAACAAAAAATAAAAATCAAGAGAATGAGAATGAGAGCTGAATTTTTTAAAAATAGAAAATCAAGATTATGAATCTAAGGATGAAATTAAAAACAAATTAAAAAAATAATAATAAGACTAAAAATCAAAATTAGAAATTAAAACATTGATCGTCAAACCTTAAATATTAAAAAATATTGAATTGAAAAGCAAAATCAAACTCACAAAAGAATCCAAAACAAAAAAAAAAACTCATTTCCAAAAAACTCAATGATAATGGATGAAATTTTTAAAATGATGAACTTTTTAGAAGTAATTAAAAATGACTGAAACCAACCAAGTCCAACCTTCAGAACTTGTGACATGGATCATAAGGCTGAATCACAACGTAAAAGACAAACCTAAAAAGATAACAATTTAAAATTCTAAACCAACAAAAATAATTAGGAATAAACTTGAAAAAACATATTTAAAAAAATGATTTTAAAAAATATAGATTTGAAAAGAAAGATAACCAAATTTGACACACAAAAAAAATGAAACCAATTCATAAGGGGTGACATTGAAAAATAATTCCGATTAAAAAAAAAGATAAGGATCATATTTGATATAAAAATAAAATGTCAAAGGATGAAATCCGAAGACAAATCAATTCAATAAAAGATTCAAGACAAAAAAAACAACATAATTAAAAAATGAGGACTGAATCTAATATAAAAATAAAGTGTAAAGGGATAAAATCAAAAAAATAATTAACTTAATAAATGATTCAAAACTAAATACATTGCAATTAAAAGAGTGAGGATCAAATCTAATATAAAAATAAAATATTAAGAGATGAAATTGAAAAAATAAATTAACTTAATAAATAATTTAAAAGCTAATACATTAAAATAAAAAATATGAAAACCTAATTGAACTTGCCAAACAAATAGCTAATTATTATTATTATTATTATTATTACAATGACAAACACAGTTTTCCGGGGGGAGAAAAAGGAAAAAGAAAGAGAAAGAAAAGAACTCATTGACAGAACTCCTTCGCATGTCATCAGAAAACGCCTCCCCCTAATAATCAAAAGTATTAGGTTTAGCCTATACTATAAATTTTATATTATTTCCGGTGTAAATATTATTAGCTAATCAACGTAATTAAAAAAAAAAGAAAAGAAAAAGGAGAGAGATAGACAAACATTAAAGAGAAAATATCTCATAAAAATGTCTCTATCAAAGCTAAAAATTATCTATTTTCCTCATATTTATCTTTTTATAAAGTAATTGATACTTCCTGATGAGAATCAAAGATTTTCAAAGTTACAGCAGAGTCCGATTGAAAGTCAGAAATAGCTTGGAGTATTAGCATCTCATTCTCTGACTCAAGGAGTTCTGATTTGATTCTTTATTAATTATTTTACAGCGATTAGACACCTTATTAAGTTCTTCCAAAAGAGTATGAACAGCCAAGATGCATTGAGGTTTCAGAAAGCAAAAGGTAAGAAATAAAATATCAAACACCTTTCAGAACCCACCGTTTTCCTTTTAGTTTCAGAAGCATTTTGTTTGTTGCCTTTATAGAGTAGATTGAATGAGATTTCTCTTTGATTTCTAATTTTTAACTATGTTTTAATTGTAAATTTCTGATCACAAATACACGAGTTCTATGCATTCCATCGAGACAAACTATTAAATATTGAACTATTCCCAGAAAAAAAATAGAATAGAAAACATATAAATAAATAAGTGCATAATAAGACAACTAGCATATATGAAGATGGAGTAGCTGAATTTTATTTTAGTCGAAAGAGGAAAGGGAGATGGTGGCCGTCCCCTTTCCAAACACATTGTCAAAAGCATCAGCACCAAAATATGGACTTACTGATTGATAATAAAAATTAATAGATTACAATTTAAATTGAATATCTAGTAATTTGGATGCACAAGATGTGCTCCAGCAATACAAAGGGCCTCCAGATAAATTTGCATTTCTCAGCAACCTTCCTTCTTATTGTCTTCTACCAAATTTCATTGAATTGCATAGTTCTATCACAGTAACAATGAGGATATATAAAGTTGAATCTAGTAAGAAGACTATATGTAAAGATGAGCAAATTGATAAAAAGCTCGGCTCATCTGAAAACCAGATTGTGGCAACTGCTGTCACAGGGGTAGGGGCAGTCAATAGCCTTCTCGCCCGACCGGTCGAAATACCAATCTCCAACAGCAAGTGCAATTGGCTGCACATTGTCAACCAGATAAGTTAGATATTTCAAAACTAAGATGATGTGAGAAATGAATTTAACTGGACTGGAAATAATGAAATTTGAAATTCAACCAGAAACCCCAAGAAAAGAGCTACAGAACCAGAGTTGGATTTCTCTTTTGACAATTAAAGCAACCTTAATGAGTAATTATGAGGTTTGATTAGACATACCTTGTTCCCAAGTACGGGGGAATTATCGGCAAACCATGTATCTTGCCTCTCTGATTGGCAATGAGCAAAACATGAATTTATAAACAAGCCATTCTGTCTAGACCTTGAAAAGCCTTTTATCGCATTCAACATTTGATTTCTGAATCCTGTACCAAATAAAAACATGAAAATGGCCAAATAAGCATACTGAATCTGTTATATTTTGCAGCCTATATTAAAAAAAAAAAATTACCTTGCAAAAACTGGATTTGGGATGCAGAACATTTTGAGTGGTCCTTTCTGCAATTACTCCAATAGCCAGCAGGATCTGCAGATGGTGGGGCTAAGCTGGACTGGATCTGAATTCACATGGTAAATAAGAGTTTCAGTGATCTTATTACAAAACCCTCCCCTTAATAAGTTAAACTTGTTTAGTTTACTAGTCAGGGAGGAGTCCACCAACAATAAAAGATTCACGCATTCTTACATTTACAGGAAAGGATTGTTACCTGCCATGAATCATAAGCTGCGTTGAGAATGAACAGTGGGGTTTTAACATTGCCAATTACGTTTTGAGGGAAGAAGCACTGAAATAACAAGGAAATCACAGCAAGATAGACGAGTTCCAGATTAACGCTATACATTCAAATTAGATGGATACCGGAGAAAAGAGAGTGGTAAAAGAGATAATTACCGAAGTTGGATCAAGGTGGTTGATGCATATGCGTGGAAGGTTATTCTGCACCCCCTGTGAGAAGCATGAAAAACACCACAATTAGCATGCAGTAAAAGCATCACTCAAAACCTTCAAACTACTAATATGGCTAAATTACTAAATTTTGACATCAATATACTACCTGCAAGCCCACAACACCACCATATAAGTTTCTTAACGTTCGCCCACCAGAAACATCAACTCTGCAATTTCCAAAACAAGAGGAGAATGGATAAGTGAGGTTCTAAGCCAAGAGGCATCAATTCTTAGAAAGGGAGGGAAACAAGAGAGGATCAAGATATCAAGCAATTACGCATCAAGGAATAAACCAGCATCACTCAGGCATTTCACTCTAGTTTTTCTCGGAAAGAAGTTCCTAAACTCATCACAGTGTAAAATGGAAGCTAGACCCCCAGCAGAGCAGCCAGAAAGAAGAGCCTGAAGTGCAAGTAGCAAAATTATTGCACCAAGAATCAAGAAGAAAAGATAGAGATAAGGAAATTGAAAGCTGACAAGATATAAAACCTGATTGGCATAGCGCATCCCCTTAGACATTAAATCTTCCATTGCAGCTGACCATATACGTTGTCCTCTAAATTGAAGTTGTGCAGCCTAAAACAAAATCATTTGGTTTTAACATGTAAGCTCGCATATAACTAGTCATAAATTTCATGATGCTAGTTCAAAAGTTTTCAATCAAATCATAAAGATGGAAAAGGTGTTAAATTCAAATAATAATTAGGATCCAAATTACAATAGTGAATGGCAAGATTCCGACCTTGTGTTCACTGTCCCCCGTAAAAGAGGCACCATCACAGTATCGAAGTTTTACTCTGTTCCAGTTGAAAAAATCTGCAAAACCCCTTGTCAATAGTATTCAAGATATCCAAGGCCAAAGGAGACAAATAAAGAGAGGTATTTGAAAGTATTTAGGATTTAAGACTAAACCAGGATTTTCTACAGCTTTATTGCTCAGTATTCCAGTGAATGCCAACTGCTTTTCCATATAGTTAGATGAGCCTCGCCGAGTTGTTTTTCGGTAAACACAAGCTCTAACAGAATTACACCATCCTCCTCCCTACACAAGATGTTCAACAAAGTCAAGTTCTCAATCCAGAACAATGTCAACTGGGCAGTGAAACTTGCATAACCAGCTGACCAAGTAGCCTAAGGCAGCACACACACAGAGAAAGTTTAAGCCAATCGTTGTAAAACTAAACCTCGTAAAATTCTATATATTTGTGTCCCACAGTCCTATATCAAGAGCTTCAGATAGATATGCTTAATCCAAGTACCAAATGCAGCAAAAATCATTTATGCTCTTTCATGTAGGTAGCTATTTTATTCTACTTTTCCAAGCAATATCCATTAACCTTGCTGTCATCTTGTAAATCCATAGTTTTTCAAAATGTCCAACGTCCAGTAACAAGAGACATAATTAGCCATGGACACATATGATGAGAATTAGCTCAGAGCCAAAACAAGTAACCAGACAGTTGACAATATAGACCACAAATTATGACTTTTAGCTTATGCAAGAAAAATCAGGCAAAAGCTAGAGACTACGAAGTTACATAATTTCAAACAAAAAAAAATCACAAACCTCCAATTGAATAAGCCAACTATTTGCTCCTGAACCATACCCGCGATGCCAATGGTATCCAGGCAATGTTCCATCCAAACAGACTGCAAGATTGACAAATGCTAATTAGGACAGGATATGAGACAAAACATCATTGCAAGATACATTGAAACAACAACAATACCAACAAAAAAAAGTCACAGCTATTAAAAACTGACAGCAACTTTTCTTGAATAAATTTGAATGCAAGATTGAGGGAATATCAACAAAAAAGACCAAATAAAAATGAAAAATAAAATAAAATTGAGACACATTAATTGAGTCAAATAAACTGATACAAAATTAATTGAATCAATTAAAAGTTTGAAAAAACAAACAGATATACAGTAATTGAGGCAGACAAGTAAGCTGATAAAAAAATTAAATGAATCAATTAAAAGTTTGAAAAAATAAACTGATTATTTCCTTGCTATTGTTGTGAAAATAAATTAAAAAATGGAATAAAACAACAGAGGATGGAACAAAAATGTCTCCTTCTGCCCACAGAAACTGAGAATAACAAAGAAAACATAATAGATGCCTCTCTGTTATGTGTGTGTGTGTGTGTAAGGAAGAAAGAAACAAATCCAAATAATTGAAGAACACAGGAACCAAAAGCAAGAAATCAATAAAATGGAATCTGACAATCTACAGAGAGTTCAGTCAAAGCAATATCAGTAATAAGACGTGGGAAAATAAAGAGCAGCATTTAACACTTTCTCTTGGTTTTGCAGGAAATGATAAGAAGAAGAAGAAGAAGAAGAAGAAGAAAGGAATCTTAATGGCATTCTCAAAAGGAAAAGAAGGAATCTTTACGAGTAAAAACTTACCTGCTCCTTTAGCAGCAGCTGATTTGATAAGAGTAAGGCCAACCAACAAAGCATTATTGGGATTATAAGCTTTAGATTCAATGTAATAAGAAGCATTAGCTTCAGTGTAAAATATCTCTTCTTCATTCATCTCCAAGAACCCATCCACCACCCATACCCCAAAAAGACAAACAGCAACAGCCGCAGCCCAGAAGCTGAAAAACTTCATTTTTCTTCCTGTTTTTCTGGGCTCTTTTCACCTGAACAAATCCTGAAAACCCAAAAAACAGAAGGAAGGAAGGAGGAAAGAGGAAAGGTGGTGGTGAAAACTTGGGGAAGGGATAGCTTGTTATAGGATAATGAGGTGCTAGTCTTATACTAGATAGTAAGGAGTGCTTAAAAGGGATAATCTGTCAATTTCATTAAGAGCATTTTTATTTATTTAAATTACTGAGAAGAGATATTAGCTTATTCTTTTTAAAGTTTAGGTAGGATTTATAATAGTAGCAGCTGATTTTAAAAAAAAAAATTATTTAAAAATATAAAAATTATTTTTTTATCAATATATTAAAATAATTCAAATATATATATGTATACGTATAAAAATCTATTAGTCAGGAAAAAATTAAAAAAAATCTCAAAAAACACACTCTTAATCAACAGAATCTCTTAATACTTTGGTTGTTTTGTTTGTTTGTTTGCCGGGGCTTCTTTAAGGTTCATGACTGCAACTGGAAGCAAAGCAAGCACGTTAGGAATCTAGCAAAAGATTTTAATGTTTATTTATTATCTGCGTTTACAGATTAATAAAAAAAAATCAAAACCACGCAATCTTGACAAAAAAAAGAGTAATAGTTTTGAATTTAATTTTATTCAAGTTAACTGGTTATAATTCAACTCATGTTTTTTATCAGGTTATATAGGTTAATTTTATTTTTTTTTGTAAAATCTAATCAAGTTTAAATTTGAGATAAGTCGGATGGGGTTTAATAAGAAGGATTTGGACGGAATGAAGGGGGGTTATGGTTTAACATAACTTCTTTTTTTTTACTATTAATATTTCAGGTTAGATTATGCATATTTTAATTAATTTTATAAATTTTAAAATTAATAATTATATAAATCTTAATAACTTTGAAATTTGCGAGACTGTACTGACATTGTAAAAATGCTACGCGGTCAATGCATACGGTTCAAATTTCAGAGTGGGAATTGTGGGAATTTTGAGTTGGTTTTATTTTTGTTTTTCTGTGTTGTCGACCGTGTTGTCTGCTTTTTTTTCTCTTCTCTTCTCTTCTCTTCTCGGTTGATGTGACCAGTGCATGAGAGATATTGAGATGCATACAGCTGTATTCTTCTCTTTTTTCTTATAATAAAGTAATATTATTGTGAATAACTCGTGATCTCGTGGCTTCGACTCGAGTGTATCCTTCTCCTTCTCTCTTCTTTCTAATTTTTATGCTTCTTCTTGAATTATTTGATTAATCCTACAGAGATACCGTTTAACAATGTGGTTGCATCATGCAATTAAGTTTCAAACAGTACTATGAGAATGATGGAGAATGTGATGGGAATTATTTTTAAATTTTTTAAAATATATATATTAAAATAATATTTTTTATTTTTTAAAATTTATTTTTAGCATTAACACATTAAAATAATCTAAATATAAAAATTAATTATACCACAAACATAATATAAAAATAACACTAAACAGAAACCTTACAGGGTATTGATTCCAAACTACAAAAAGGACGAGATCAAGATGTTTTTTTTTAATATTCATCACTGTTAAATCCTCTTAGCTAATTCAATAAATATGTCTTTATTATCTTCTGAATTTGTTTTTCAAATTATCACTTTATTTTTTGAGTTTTTCTTTCAACATGGATAAAAAAAAAAAGGGGGGTTGGTGCACTTGAAGAGATCTAACACTTGTTTTTTTAAAAAAATCATGCTGCCCCATCCATCATGTAAGATCCGTGAAAGGTTATTCTCTCTCTCTCTCTCTCTCTCTCTCTCCCTCCATCCATCGATTGAAATGAGGAAGCATAAAGTGTTCAGATTTAGATCTATACCAAACAAAGTTATTAAAAGTTAATTAACCAATCTAGTGGAGTACTGCTGTCTTGATTACGCGGAACTATATAGCATTCAACAGATATTATTCAGAAAACTAGTTCTTCTAGGTTTTACTATGACCAGTGGCGGAGACAGTCGGGGCTGGTAGAGGCCTGGCCCCTGCAAGAAAATATTTGTTTCAACACCTCCTTTAATAATGTATATAATTTCGGTATAAATAATAAAACAGCTGAAATCTTGATTTTTTTAAAATAATTTTTTTAATTTAACTCTTTTTAATTTTATTTTCAGGCTCCGTACATGATCATGACCCAAGCCATATAATATTATATTAGTGTCATGATTTTTTTATCTTTGTTTTAGGAGTAAAATAGTTTTTTTACTGTGTCATGAAAAAATTTTAAGAATTGTATAGGGTTATTTTTGGTAATTAAATTTTTAAATGCATAGTGAAAATACTAATATAACCCTTTAATTAAATAATTTAATACCTATGCGCAATGATGTTTTTATATTTTTAATTTTTATATAATGATTGAATTACTACATTACCCTTGAAATTTAAATTTTTTAACATCAGCAGGAGCTTGTTTGTAATATCATCATGATTTATATTGATAATATTGTTTAGTCATAAAGGTATTTTTGGTTATTACACATAAAAAAAAAAAAAGTTGGTGACGCGTGCGGTTGGCTTCTACAGTTGTAACCATGATTTTATCGTATCATTTGATTCGTCTCGGCGTCCTCTTCCTTTATGGGTGGCGCATGAATGATGGTTCGACATAGTTTAGACTGAAATTACTTTTTTTTTCGTTCTTTTCCTTCTCTTTATTCTTTGAATTGCGTGCTCGCCGTGCAAAAATTCACATCAGCCTTTCAATTTATTTATTTTTTGTTTTAGTCTCTCTTCTCTTATATGCAATTGTTTTATTTACATTGATTGTTTCTAATTGGATTTTATTTTTGATTTCATTCATGATCACTTGATTTTTCAAATTTATTTTCAAATCAAGTTCTTATTTTTTTAATTTCTATTTGTTATGTTTTAAATCATTTTCTTTCTTGTTTTTTTTTTTCAATTTGACCCCTAAGCATTATTTTCATTTAAGTTTTATGTCAAATTTGGTCATAATTCTTCTAATTGCTAATTTTTTAATCATTTTCTTAATGGATTTATTTTTGTATAAGTCCATTCATGAACATTTAATTTCGTTTGATTTTTTTTAAAATATTTAATTTCATTTAATTTTTGTGTCGAATTTAGTCATAATTCTTTTAATTGCTAATTTTTTTTTGTTTTGCATTGTTTTTTTCATTGAGTTTTTTCTCTCAATTTCATCCCTTAATTTTTTTTTATTAATAATCTTGTTTCTTTGTTTTTTCAAGTTTGTCTTTAACAGGTTCATCATAGTCTCATGGTTTGGGTAATAAATCTGAAGGATTATCTCAAGTTGACTTCTGTTTTTTTTTTTAAATATTTGTTGTCAGTGTTTTTTTGCTTTCCTATTTATAGAGCCATCCCAATTTCATGTCGAATGTCACATGTTTGATTTATTGACCCGAGTTGACTGTCGGGTTCGCTCAAGGTTTTTTGTTATTTTTTGTAATCTATATTTTTAAACTAGCTTATAAAAAAGTTTTTGATGGGAACCGAATCCAGGGTCTCATAAGTTGCAAGCTTTTTAAGATTTTGCTTGAGGTTCGCCTAGTTTACCTTGGTTTATTTATTTAAGTTGGTAATTTTTTTTTTAAGTTCTACTGTTTTTTTCCAACGTTTTTCTTTAATTAGGTTAGTATTGGATTATTTGATAATTTGAATAGACTTGGATGTGTTTTTTTTTTTTAGTATTATTATTTTTTAATAAATATTTAAATTATCAATTTAATTAATTACCCGAGGTTTGAATTTTATTAACCTATCACTTCTTTTACAATTTTGTTTTTAAATGTCCGGCCTGTATCAACAAGCTAGCAATATATCTAATAATTACTATTTCCACGTATATATATGCGTGGGGATTGATAAATTAACATTAATATTTACTGTTCATCGCACCGTTTGTTTTACCTTTTAAAATTGTGTATTTTAAAAATATATTTAATTTGAAAAAAATTAAATAAATATTTCTTTATATTCTTTAATGGTACTTTAAATCACAACGCACCCTAATTAATGGCATGGCATCTTAGAGGGATCGGACCCTGGCACGCTATGTGTTTAGTCCTCTTCATCAAGTGACATCCCGTCCCCCTCTAATCAATTTCTCTCCCAACTTTTTTTTTTTTTTTTTCACATGACTCTTTCAATATTCAAAGAGAAATACTAACTCGCATGGCTTGAATAATTGTATTTTACACGTGAATCCTATAAATCCAGAAGGTATTATTCAAATTTTTATCTCGTGATGGAGCGTGATTGAGTCAATTAAATCACAGATGCAAATATTATTTTCAGGAAAGAGTTTTCATGATTAGTTTTTGTCAGGCAATGCCTTAGATAGCTAATACTTTAATTAATAATTAATAGAGATATCACTTGAAAATATATAATATCTATATCCAAATCCACCCTGCACTTCACCAATCGAACCGGTCATACATTCATCTACGTGATGATATTCGTGTCAAACCGTGGCTGAAATGAAAGAATAAAAGTAAAAATTTATGTCTTTTTCATTTCAATCACAATCTCAACCACGGCATTGCCGGTAGATAAATAGAAACTAAACGGTTGTAGTTTTCCTGATTTATGAAATATATATAGGCTTGCATCCATTAAAAAGGAATACAGGTAAAGAAGAAGAAGAGGCCATGGAGATGGTTACAAAATAGGAATAGAAAGGCTTTATATGGTGGGTCGTTTCGTTTGATAAAAATGATGGATGGTGACCAGCTAGCGATGGTTTATTTAGCCAAGAGCTAGCTGGGGACCAGGGTGGGTGGGGGTGTGGAAGGTGGCCTGCCTTTCTTGACTCCCTTTCTACATGAACAGCTTGTCCTGGTATTACGGTCCGGGCCCATGCAATTTGCCGTGAGTTCCAGCCTCTCTTCCGCCTGCTGGCTGCTTTCCATTAAAGATTTTATCTGAAAATATAGTTATTATTGCGAGTTAAAATAATTTTTACTTGAAAATATATTTAAATATTTTTTTTTATTTTAAAAAAATTATTTTTAAAATTAGCATATTAAAATGATAAAAAAATATTAAAAAAATAATTTTTAACAAAAATAAATTTAACTCACGTTTCCAAGCAGAATCCGGAACAAAACCCTAGCTAGCCAGTGACCCTTTCTTTCCTGACTTGCCCTCCTTGCAAAGGTAAGCATCTAACCATAGAGGATGTTTGATATTTTAAATTTTTACCTGTTGGTATTTCAATACTTCCCTGTTATTTATAGCAAGCCTGACAAAACTTATAATTACTGAAAAACACTGTATCAAAAGTCAAAACAGGACTCCAACTTCAATCTTGGTGGTTCATGAAAGTTTTTGATATTTTATTTCTTATACCCTTAAATACATCTTGGTTGTTTACATGATTTTAGTGAAACCATATGGGAAAGCAGCGTTCCTAAAAAATTTAAATTTTTTTTAGTTAAAATTTAATATGTTTTGGATCATTTTGATGTGCTAATATCAAAAATAATTTTTTAAAAATGAAAAAACATTATTAATATATATTTTAACATGAAAAATTATTTAAAAAACAACCATTATTATATTGTCAAACTAGTTCACGTAAACTAGTTCACGTGACCCACGACACGAGTGTGCAGAGGAGATTTGGTTAACTAGAGATTGCATGTTTATATGTAGGTTAAAAAATATACAATTTGAATATTGCCAATTGAGCTAACACGAGTCTTAATGGCTGAAAATAACTAATAATTATAATAATGTAATATAAAGCAGCTGTGCTATAAAACTTAAAATTCAATAAAAGAATATGTTTGATATTAGTAATGATTGTTTTTTAAAATTATTATTTTTTATTTTTTAAAATTTATTTTTGATACCAATACATCAAAACAATCTAAAAATAATAATAAAAATATATAATTTTAATATTTTTTTATTAATTTTAAATAAAAAATTATTTGTACACAATACCGAGCTCCCTCTCAAAACTTCTCAAAGCTAGTTTTGCCGCTCATCATTGTTTCCGCCGCGCATTTCTCTTTTTATTTTTTAACTTTCCTTTCCCCTTTAGTTCCTTTTTTTCCTCACCTGTTACCACTTACCACAAGGATTCTTGTGTCTACTGTGGCCAACTTCCTACTGGAAATCCATATATTTAATAATGTGGTATAAAATGTTTTTAAACTATATTTTTAATTAAAAATATATATATTTTTAAATGGATATCTTTTTGGGTAAAGAACATTTTAATAATTAAAAACTACCACAGAATAAAAAAAAACAACAACAAAAACGTACTGTGGCTGCAAATCCTTTCACGAGGATTTTTGCTTCTGTCGTGCCATTGCGGCTGGATTCTGCTGCTCGCTTCTTCCGCAACCTCCTCTTGTACGCATTTTTCAGCTTCCTAATGTGGTCCTCATCAAATTAATGACTTAATAAATAAAAAAATAAAAAAAATACAATTAGTTAATCCATAAACACCGTAAAATGACTCCACATCCATCAAAGGATAGAAGTTGTTAACTTTTTAATTGCATCATCAACAATAAAGTACAGCTCCTTAATCAACCATTCTAAGAAAAAAAACCTATACAGCTAAAATATAACTAACCAAGCGCGTGTGTATATTCAAGTCAAACACCAATTAATCTTAATTTAAGAGCTATATATCCATTTAACCTAAGAGATGCACTTAAGATATATGGGAGATCATGTGCTCCAGCAAGGGGATATTTTGCATGCTGCAGCACCTGGTCCAGCATCAACCTGGAAGGTTGGTTCGGTTCCATGTGCTTTGAGCATGCTCTCTCCTTGTCCCTCTCTTCTTTGACGGCGGGCCACCCATCTTCATTTCATCTGTCGGTGCCCTTTTTGCTATGATTGCTTTTTATTATGCCAGATTTGCCACGGGATTATAATCGATCTTAATTAGATCCATATTTTAAATATATATTCGTTTTCTATAAAGAGCAGTATATCTCTCATTGTTCATGCTTCGAAAAAGATATAAATTTATTAAAAAAGCATATTTCTTCAATCAAGCACCTGTTTTTTCTATTCTTAAATATTAACCAAACTCCACCTAGTAGCTTATGCATATAGATATATTCAAATAAATTTATACTTAAACTAACTTTAAATTTCCTGAGTGTTAGATCACTAGTACTTTCGTTTGTACATGGTTAAGTTACTTGTAATGATGTAAACAAGAAGCAGAAGCTATGCCAATGGTGTCTAACTTCTTGCTCGTCAAGAACACAAAGGTCCGGGTCAGGTTGGGCTGGGCAATACAAGGATCACTAGGCCTTCATGTGAGCTTAATTGGCCCATGTACTTGAAGGATCACTAGGCCTTCTTGTGAGCTTCATTGGCCCATGGACTTGACTCGCTGTTCTTGATTTCTTCGGAAGCATGCACCTCAATTTCTCAAGCCCTAGCTATATTTGGAGAGGAACAAAATCGGGGCGTTATAAATACACAAGAGCAACAATCTTATAAACCTCCAACTTCTGTACTTGACCTACTGAACTCAATTTATTAATTTCTCTAACATGCAAGAAGGTCCATTCTTCATTATTTTTCTCATCATCAAACAAAGAACAAGTGAAAATGTTAAAAGGAACATCAAACTGATCACCCCAAAACTAGGACAATTTCTGCCAATAGCTCCATTCAGTTGCTGCAATGAGCATCTTCTATTCTTCTTCTACTTTTTGATGTTTTTGGGGGGAGGGGGCTTCATTAAAATTGTTAATTTCTTTTTTGTTTTATTTTGTTCCATTGGATTGCTCAGAAGAGGGAGCTTTTGCTTCAGCATCATCCGTCTCCTGTGCGCTTTCTTCTTCATTCCTATTTGCTGCATTCTGCTCACTTTCCTCTTCATCTGTCTTAGCCCCACTACTTTCCTTGGCAAGAAGCAATCCCTCATCCGAATCCTTCGCTTTTGGCTTGTTATTAGACTCTGTGTCATCCGGTTTATATTTGTACCATGAGGCCGAGTAGAGATAGAGTACAAAGTTGAGACAGCTGAGGATGGCTAAGAACCAGTAGAACAGATTCAAATTGTTGTAGTCCAACAATTGCCCATGTAACCATCCTTGTCTGCTTGGTGTAATTCTTTTGGTGACGGCATTTATCAGATTCACAAAAACAGTACTCAAGAAGTAGCCGAAAGACAACGAAAGCCAAGTGAATGAAGTAGACAGTGATTTCATGCTTGAAGGTGCCTCCTTGTAGAAAAAATCCAATAGTCCTACGAGGGTGAACATGTCTGCTATTCCGAATATTCCATATTGGAAGGAAAGCCAGAAAAGACTTATGAGATGACCTTTAAGTGCCTGGTCCCTTCTTTTTACTTCAACTAGACCAGCTACGGCCATTGAAACGGCAGAGAGAACTAGACCAACTCCCACACGCTGAAGTTGCGTGA
Source organism: Populus trichocarpa (assembly GCF_000002775.5). Classification (NCBI taxonomy): domain Eukaryota; kingdom Viridiplantae; phylum Streptophyta; class Magnoliopsida; order Malpighiales; family Salicaceae; genus Populus; species Populus trichocarpa. The sequence continues at coordinate 170,169 of NC_037289.2, read as the reverse complement.
TGCCTGCCGGATGGCCAGTGAACTTCCGAGCAAAAGGAACGAAGAAGAACTCATAGGCAGGTATGAGTATGACCATAAATACGAGTGGAATTACTGGAACTGATGGGGCAGGAAAATCATGTTTGCCAATTTTGCGATACATATCGTTTCCTTGTTGTACTGAGAAGGTTTGGAGCTGTGCTAAACATGTGTTCATTATGATGGTGCTGCCTAATATAGGTAACATTCTTGTTAGGATCTTCACTTCTTCGACTTGTGTCACAGAGCAAACTTTCCATGGCGCTGGTTGCGTGCCTTCAGGAAGAATTGCAGCCTTATCTAGGAATCTGTTCAATAAATTGAAACTTCATCAGAAAACAAACGCTACCTGTCCTGTCTGCAGGCTGCATAACTAATTAAGGAACATGTTGCTTCACTACGTCTATGGTAGGTAGACTGGTAGTCATGACTTATGCTACCTGAATTGTTCAGTGTGCTCAAGTTTTTCCTCATAAGCGATGGTTTCTTTGTCACTGATCTCATACAATTCCTCAACCTTTGGCAATGGCAATCGTCGGTTTCTAATGGCCAAAGCAAAAACCTAAATAGGAAGATTAATCAATGAACGAATGTTAGGCGGTTGTGCATAGAGACCCTATAATTAAATACATGGAGAGAGCAATAGAATGAATATTAGGGAATACCTGTGCAATCCTGATAAGGGGGCTGTCTCCTGGTTGTCGGAGGTGGTAGAAAGGCTTCCCGGCGGCGAGAATAACAAAACCAATGAAGGTCCCCACAGTTGATACCAGAAACCCCTTCCACCAACCATGAAACATACTAAGATTAACAATGCCCGTGACCCCAACAACAGCTCCAACCACCGTGCTAAGTGTCATCCAATTGAAGTAACTTGCAAGTGCCCTGGCTTCTTCTGGGTCCTTCTCATTGAATTGGTCAGCACCAAGAGCTGGTAGAGCTCCTCTAACTCCACCAGAACCCAATGCTAGCAAACCCAGCGAGAAGTACAACATATATTCTATACCACCCTCCACACAACTTGCCTTGCCACATGCTGGAGGGTGCATGTTTTTTGCATGAGCTTGAATTGTTATCAACACCAAAGCCTGTTCAAGTAAGCAGTATTCATCGTGGAGGAGATGAAAGCTAAGTTATAGATTTGCATCAAAGAAACTGATGGAAAACTAATTAAATTCATACCATAATCTCAAGAAAGCCGAAAAGTAGAACAGTATGAAGTCTGTTCAAGTAGGCATCCGAGATGAAGCCACCAAGAACGGTGAGCAAGAATGTTGAGCCCATTAAATTTGTTAGAGTGTTGGCTGAGGTTGGTATGTCAAAGTGCATCACTCCCATGAAGTAAAGAACCAAGCTAACCATGTTTGCTACGAAACCCATGCTGTCCAATGCCACCAAGCCTGTAGTATAACAAGAGACATGAGAAGTCAACACAGGCATAGACATTAAAATTCTTAATTTCCTGAATGGTTAATGATGCTAATACGATTAATTTTCTTGCATACCATACACAAACATGGTAGCCCTAAATCCACCTCTCCCTTTCTTCCCTGCAAGGCCGAGGGGCACGTGATCTTCCTTGCTACCCTCCACATCTCCCTGCATGCACCCACTTAATTTAGGCATGTTAAAGACTCAATGAGTGTATTGATTCATGATTGGCTTTGGCCTGAGACTCACCATGGTGAAGTGAAGACTTGATCAAGAATGCAGCTTGAGACAATTAGAAAGTGCAGGCACCTTATAAATAGAGCACATGACAGGCCTAGTTTATAACGTTTTATGGCATAAGATTACCCGTCTTATGATTCTCTCATTCTATACCTTTGTTGTTTCTTCTGAGTGTAGGGAACTAGAAAGCGAGTTGCATTTTCTGCAAGGTCATTTATCACCCCTCCATCAAAAAATATTATAATTACCAGCTGCTAGCTGATCAAGAAAGTGACACTTTCCAAATTTATCTACTGATTCAACATGGCAGCATTGTAATTAATTCTTTCCACAAGCATCAAACCACATCCTCTTGGAATGCTAATTAATCTCTTGAGATCGAGACAATTAACGTTTGATGGTCTTGAAAGCTTGCTCAGGAACGAATCTTGGTTGGTCGACGGAGGGAACAAAGGCTCACTTGGGAGTATCACAGATACCATCTCCAAGTTGTTGACAGAGTTCCATGAGTTGCCTATTATTGTATTAATTGTCTTCTTCCATGCACGTACAAGTTATCGAACCAATTAGTTCCTATATATGTCTTCTTCTATGCACAAGTTAGTGAACAAACTAGTTATGTACAGTTTGAGCGAAAGATTAAGAAGAGTTAGATTTTCGCATTGGTATCCTCACTACAATCTAACAACGATGTAAAACATTTCTGCATTAATTTCTACCTTTGGTATAGACAATTGCTATGTAAATTGTTCCCTGGCCTAGAAACACAAAAATCTGGGTGCTATGTTGATTACCCCATCATTTTCTACTCCATTCTTCATATCATTTTAGCTCTAGCTGTCGAATGTCCTTCACGTACAGTTGTCTTTTACTGAAGTTGTAGTTTGCTCAAAATTCTATAATAAATTGAACTGATTATACATTATAGATAATTAAAGTAGTCTTTAATGATATTTTTTACTTTTTAAGCTCAAAAGGGAATCAACTTTAGGCGAGGTCTCAGGATATGATTTATATAATTCTCTAACACACTCCCTTAAGTGAAAGTCCTTTAGGCTTGAAACTTGCACAGACTCACATTACCTTGTGTTTAGTTTTTATCAAATAAATGAGGATGCTGAGATTTGAACTCGTGACCGCTTGGTCATCAAGGCTCTGATACCATGTCAAATAATCAATTTAACCTAATAGCTTAAACTGTTAGATGAGGTCTCAGAATATAATTTATGTTATTCTAAAATTGACCGAAGATTAAAGTAAAGTGAGCCTAGGGAGGCCCATAAGTACAAAAAACGGTAATAGGGCCGAAGCGAGGCCCGAAGACTAAATGAGTTGAGCCGAAAAAAAGCGTGGAAGATTAAAGGAAATTGGTATAAGACAGGCCAGTAAAATTAAAGATAACTGGGTTGAATATAGGCCCGTTAGATTAAAAGTGATTGGGCAAAGAAGAGACACGTACTATTAAAGGAAATTGAGCCGAAGGTAGGCCAGAAAGATTAAAGGTTTGGGCCGAAATTAGATCCATAAGATAAGCTAATTGGGCTAAATGGAGGCCCTCTATATTAAAGTAAATTAGGCCGAAAAGAGACCCATAAGATTGACAGAAATCAGGCTAAAAGAGGCCCGTTATACTAAAGGTAAATGGGCCGAAGAGTTGCCCAAAAATTAAAGGAACGTGGGCCAGAAAATAAGCCCATAATATTGAAGGTAATTGGGCCAACAAGAGGCCGACATTACATCAAAATGGCCCTAATATTAAGGGCCAGAGCCAAAGATAGGGCCATAAGAAAACGAGGAAGGTAAATGGACCTACGTTAGGCCTATAGGAGCGGATAAAGGGAAAAGTGGCCCTAAGATTAAAGGAGTGTAGGTCGAAGGGAAGCCTTAAAGTACAGATAAAAGGGTTGATGGCCCAAATATTAAAGGGAGGAGGGTTGAAGGGGGGCTTATGAGTACGAATAAAAAGGGAAATGGTCCAAGATTGAAGGAAAAGGGGCCAAAGAGAGGCCCATAAGTACTAGAACTCGTTAAAAATAAATTTATCATTGGTGTAATGTAAAAACATTGCTGAGGACAACAACTCAAACTAAACAGATTTGATCCTAACTTGGGTTCTGAGTTATTATTCGATGTAACTATCATTAGATTATATTATGATATCTTTTTTCGTTATTTTCCAGCAAGTAGATTAGGCTAGGAATTAAGGTTATATTAATAAAATATCAAATACATTTCACGAATTTTTCTGAAAAATATTTCTTTTCTTTTTCTTGAGTTTCCATCAACTTGGCTACATCATACCACATTTTAATGTGATTTTTTTCCCGTGGTAAAGAAACATCTTTGGACCAATTTATACATCAATTGAAATAAAGATCTCCATAAAAAATAATATAAGAGACCGAGTCCATACATGAACGTTGAAAAATTGACCCAAGAAATATGGAAGCACACGCAAACTTTAGGGGCAGGAGAGATGACAATGGCCCAGTAATTATCAACTAGTTTTAATACAACTACAAAATTTATTGCCTTGTTTTCGGTGTATGTTTAGCTAGTTTTTGCGGTTGTAATTAATTATGTTTAAAAAATACTATAAATTATAGGTTTTTTTTTTTCTCAAAATCAATTTTTTATTACAATTTAAAATGAATAATAAGTAACTTTTGAAATTATATTCAATATAAAAATATATGGTACCACATCTTTACCGAATGGAATATTTAAGGCAACTTTGGTACCTACCAATCATGCAGCAGCCACTCTAAATACATATGTCCACCTTTCTCTCCTATTCATCCATCTTTTCCCTAATTCAGACACCCTCCCTCCTTTTTCTCTTATATTAACTAGTTGTTTTTTCAACCAAAAAAAAAAACTAGTTGTTTTCCTTTAATAGTTTTCGCCAGAACCTAGGAACCTAGAAAGCTAGCGCTTAGCATCTGCAGCAGCAGCCATGGCAGCTAATAAGGTGGCCTACCTCTCCCTTCTTTATATGACTCTTGGTTTGGTACTAGTGGCCACCGTTTCTGCTGATCCTGACCTGCTTCAAGATGTTTGCGTTGCTGATCTTTCTTCTGGTATTTCTTCTTCCACTATTGTTTTTAATTTCCTTTTGATCTTGGTTAATTATATACATGATTGGTATAGGGTAGGAGAGTTGACTTGTCCAGCCTTTTCCTCTGTTCCTTCCCAACACAATTTCTTCATCTTTCTTGGATCTCACCTTTTTGTCTTTGATTCTGTTTTATTTTCAATACATTTTCTTGCTTATGTGCTAATGTTACTAGTTTGATAATTTGTGACATGAGATGCTTATATAATTAAACAGGTGTGAAGGTGAATGGATTCACCTGCAAGGAAAACATATCGGCAGAGGACTTCTTCTTTGCCGGTTTGGCTAAACCAGGTCTCACCAACAATACATTCGGCTCCTTGGTCACTGCTGCCAATGTTCAAAAGATCCCAGGACTCAACACCTTGGGGGTATCCATGTCCCGCATTGACTACGCCCCTGGTGGCTTAAATCCACCCCACACACATCCACGTGCCACTGAGATGGTCTTTGTCCTTGAAGGCCAACTGGACGTGGGGTTCATTACCACTGCCAACGTTTTGATATCAAAGACCATCAAGGTGGGCGAGACATTTGTTTTCCCCAAAGGCTTGGTTCATTTCCAGAAGAACAACGGTCAAGTCTCAGCTGCAGTGATTGCTGCATTCAATAGCCAGTTGCCAGGAACTCAGTCAATTGCAGCCACATTGTTTGCAGCCCAACCACCCGTGCCTGACCATGTCTTGACCAAGGCTTTCCAGGTTGGTACCAAGGAGGTCCGAAAGATCAAGTCCAGGTTTGCACCTAAGAACTAGATGATTGGTTGACTGTATAAAAACACAAGTACGTACGCTAGGTTTTGATTATAAATTAATAAATCTTACAGCTGTGCCTAGCTGGGGTTTTTTGATTGTTATTCTTCCTGTAACAGTTTTTTAAAGGGAGAAATTTGTGTTTGATGGATCATCTAGGAGATTAAATGATTAATCGACATGTAATCTTCTACAGACCGTTCTTCCACTGAATAAAATATCAAAGCATCAATTTGTTGTTTTAGCCAATTATATATATATATATATAATAAAACCATGCTTGACAAAGACCATATGTATTTCTCAGATAGATGTATGAAATGTATTAGATTAGACAAGCAGCATGTTTTATGAAGTCAGTTTACGGAGGAAGACTTTCTACCTCAATGCCTAAGCCAGCTAACCCACCAATCCACTTGCTTACATTTCGAGAATAGTTCCATCAAGTTTGAAGACTTGGTCTTTTTATTAGTGTTCTAGACTGGATAGATGCCGTAAGAACACACGATTATATGTTTGAAAAACAAGTTCTCTCCATCTTCACCTCCTCCTCACATTACCCTTCTAATAAATGTATTTTGTCATCACATTAGCCATCTACATGTGGATGTGCGCTGAGGACATGCCATAAGCAGGGAAGGGAAAAGGAACCAGCCCGTGCTCGAGAAAGTCAAAACACAATCAAGTAATTGGGGTGGGTAATGGCTTACTATTTTTAATTAAATCCCACCATTCGCTATACATTTACCCAATATAAAATAATCACTCGTTACCATACTAGTAAGTGCAGATCATGATAATGCGTAACTAATAAAAAATGTTGATGACAATCAGAAACAACAATTGAGTATGGTCCATTTATTAACAAATCATGAATTTCACCTAATTCTTTTTATATTATTATTTAGCAATGCACAGAGTTCAAGTTCTAGTCGGGAAAAAAAATAAAATTGGACCATCCTCTCCTTCCATGTTCATGGCACTCTTGCGTGCTGCTTCTAAAAGTACAATTAATCATGGATTAACAGAACTCCCCGAGTTAATGCAATGGCTTAATCCATAAGAAAAACCTTCCTGTCTCATCTCATCATCTTTCAATGCACTAGTAAGTTTCTTGCCTTGTTTATCTTACCTGAAAATGACAACAAGAGGTGATTGTGGTAGGTGTACTCATCTTATTAAAGAAAAGAAGTTGCACATGTGATTAGCCATCATCACGCCAAAGTGGGTAATTTTGGAATAACAGGACAGACAATCAAGGCAATAATAATTGTGACTTAATTAGAACCCACTATACAAATGCTTGTCACTTGATCAATGCTATCATAAAGTTCCAATTTCACGCAAGGAAAGAGGGCACAATCCATGTTGTCGCTGGTTTTACTCGATCCCCAGGGCAAGGAATCAAGAACTAAAACTTTCAAGTCTGGAAAGTTGGTGCTCATTAGAGACCTAATCGCATCTGTATACGAGGAACAGTTAAAATGACCACGGAAGCTAAATTCAACACGAGGAACCACAGGAAAATGTAGTTTATCATAGCCATATTCACCTAGTTAAAAAAGCCAAATCCCATCAGGATCTGTACTGCTACTGGATTCAACAAGAACATCTTTATCTGAAACTTGGAAATTTACCAAAACCACATTAACTGGTTGAGAAGGCACCATTCAATTCGTACAACATCTATAGCAAGGTAAATTAGTGAAGTATCACATCAAAAACCACAGAACAAATTCATGTTTGTATGTAAAAGGAAGAGAGTCAAAGACTCCAAATCTCATCTTACATAGTTTTAGGAAAAATGTTCAACTCCAAAACACCAGAGAGTAATCAACTATGAAGGTCTACTTCAATGAGGTTGCTTGTCGGCCATCTGGAATTGCAAACAGAACTATGGGCTTCGAAGGTCTGACAAAAGGAACATCACATCTAAAGTAGCCCTTCCTCTCCAACTGCAATATCTCTCCACGCTTCAAATTTCGCATGTTTGAATCCCCATGAGCTGCAGTCTCCTTCTTGGTAAATGGGTTAAGCACATCTTGGAAACTTTCTCCCTCCTCCAGCTGCATCAACAAATACAAGCGCCAACCAGCAATTAAAATTTTACATAGCATCCACTCAGTATGGTTACAATTCTGCTCTCAAAATCTATGACAAGTATAATGTATTATGCAAAACATCATGCCACACAACTATAATGTCTAACTAGATTCTTTTACCATCTATTCCTACCCAGCTTCATCACCACCAAAAGCCCCCCACACAACTATAATGTCTAATTTAGATTGAATATAAACTGATTCCAATGTGAAAGAGTCCATTACAAGGGTCCATCCCCCATTGTATTCATTTTGTGTGCTACTTGTACATTCAACCATAAACAAAATGTTCAATTAAATAGATGCATCAAATGGAGTTACCCATTTCAAAGTTTCTTATGTATTCATTCTACTCTCTTTTCACACACGCCCACAAAGGTGAAAACACTACAAGGCCACTTTCAAAACTTGACATTTTAAATGCATTATAGGTACTGGAATAAATCAACCACTGAAACTCTACATTCAGACAATTAGAGAAAAAAACAAATCAAATAAACAATAATGCCAAAAAGTTTTTATGAAAAACTGTAAAATAAATTTGAAAAGTAGATGGTCAACATTCTCCAAGCTGGTTTGAAAAAGAATTTGATCCCAAGTACACATCGAGAAGTCATTCAGTCAAAACTACAGTTACATGACAAAAAATAACTCAAGGCTTATGAAATGATCACCCCATCTATAGGGAAAAATATAATTAGCCATTAGAAGTACAGTATTTCAGTGGCCAAAAAAGTAACAAAAAAGTTAGGAGGATAAAAAAAGAACAAACTCACTCAGAAATAATAGAAAGCAGAGAATAAAAAACCACCCAGCCTCAACAACTAAGGTTCTCAAAGTAGACAAGTTTTAAACAGACACACAATTGTATTCTTTTAAAAAGGAACAAAACAAAAACTTCCAAAGTTCATAAATGAAGAATTACCTTTTTCTTTGTGATTAGATAGTCAAAGTCCACAAGAGTGAGGTTAACTAATTCACTTGTATCTGGTAGCCAGGTGAGCTTCAACTTTGTGGTCTTGACAGATCCTTCGAGATGCAAGACCCCACTCAAGCGTGTGACGTTTCCATTCTGGTCCTTCTCAATTTCCTTCACTATGGCATTTCCCCAATCCATTAAGGTTATTTCTTCATTTACAGAGATCAACTCTGCATCTGCATGGTCTATCCATATCCTATTTGTGTATGTTGTGGCCTTCTCTCCAGCACCCTCATGTTTCTTGTGCCTTGGAATGATTCGAACAAATGGTTGCTTGGGACCATCAGTCAAGGTTAATGGCACCCTATGTTCTTCAATGACAGCAGTATGCCTGGGACACACAGGATCGATAATCTTCTTATTAATTGTCCAGAGTTTGTCCCATTCCATGAGATTAAGATTTTTGGATGCCCCCTGAAACGAAATAGAATTAGAATTAGAATTAGAATTAGAATTAGAACTTTAAGAAGATAAAGGGTGAATGCACAAAATAGCCTAAGAGTATAAATCAATGGACATATGCTTGCATATGTAGAAGTAAATAAGGAATATTGTGATGCACAAAAGTGATGAACCTGAACTTGCCATCCTAAGCTGCCTTTTAACCAAAGAATTCAAACAAATGTCACATGAATGAAATTAAGTTCTTTGGTATAATTGGGAAAAGAAGGAAAGAATTCACATGTTACGGGAACAACACAAAGTTCTTCAAGGTCCTCAAGCATGTTTTCACTGTATATTCTTCGAGTAGAATGTAAGTTTTTCATCAAATCTGTATACAGCATCTCATATGGACTATCCAATTAACATCAGAATAGAAAGATGTAAAGACATGGATGCATGTTAGCTTACCTGTTCAAGGATGAATTGCACCAATGCCTCTACTTTCAAACCTCTGCGAACAATTCCCTGTACAGTTGGAAATCGAGCATCATCCCATCCATCCACCTTTCCATTTTCAACGAACCAACGAAGATGACGCTTGCTGAGAATTGTGTAGACCATATTCAACCGGCTAAATTCATAAAGGTGAACCTTTCGCAGTCCCATATCTGCTTGAATCCTATCATATTGAGCATTTCGATCATGATACTCACTCGATCGGAGTGCATGAGTTATACCTTCTACAGAATCAACAAATGGACATGCAAAATCATATGTTGGGTATATCTTGTATTTGGACCCAATCCGATGGTGAGGAACAGGATTGCAACGATAGTAGACTGGATCTCGAAGAGACTTGTTTGGGTCTTGCATGTCTAACTTCCCTCGGACACAGCACTGTAATCCTCTCTCTGATCCTGCAATCATTTCCTTCCACAGTTTCAGATTCTCCACTACACTGTTGCTCCTACATTTTGATTCAATGCCATCCATTCTTTCTTTCTGCATTTGCTCGCGTGGTGTATCGTCAACATAAGCTTTACCCTGGCGGATCAAATTTTCAGCCATTTCCATCAGCTGGGGAAAGTAATCAGATGTATGTGTGATGGTTTCATATTTGATACCCAATGTCTCGATATCTTTTAAAAGATTGTCAACAAATTCATTGCTTTCCTTTGATGGATTTGTATCATCGAAGCGAACTATCATTCGACCTTGGTACCTTTGAGCAAAATACTGGTTGAGTAGAGCTGCTTTTGAGTGCCCAATGTGAAGATAGCCACTAGGTTCAGGAGCAAATCGCAGACACACCTTTCCAATTTCAGCTTCTGGAAGATCTACTTCAGATGAAGGTTTGCTGCTTGCTTTTCCCTTTTCTGGGTTATCCCCACCGACAACCTGTTGCCCTTTTGGTTTAGCTGCTGCAGGCTTTACTGAGCCCTTTTTGCCAACATATGTTGACATGACTTCATTCAAAGCTTCGCTATACTCATCAAATATTGAATTGAACCAGCGTACTATGTTCGGGAACTTCTTAGACTTCCTACAACTCTCCCATCTCAGCCCAGTTCCTGCAAAGCATGACATGTCATATGCATATCGAGAAGGATTTAAGAAAAAAAAAATGAACGCTTTAAAAACAAAATGAAATAGATAGGAACAATCTCTCAATGCACATAATACTACCAGTCTATTTTGCTAAATGAAATGCTGTAGTTGATGGAAAGTCATGCAATCAAGAAAAATAGCAGCCAAGCCCTTTATTTTAATATTCTGGGACTCTAAGCATAAATGCAGTAATAAAAATCAATCGGTAATAACAGACCAGGTCAAAAATTCAGCTCAACAACGAGATTGTTAAACCCTAAACAATAAAACAATAATAATAAGGCCAACAATTAAGCGATTTTCTTTTCTTTGAAATTTGACACCCACTATTGAATAAATGCAGTAAAGTAAACAATAGAAAGGAATCGGAAGCTTTACCTGCAAGACCGGACCAGATCGCAATGTCTGCAATAGACAAACAGTAGCCCACGAGAAAAGTACGAGTTTGCAGATAATTGTCAATATAGTTGCAGGCATTCTCGAATTCAGAGCCTACAGACAAGACAGGGGTGTATTCGAGCCACTGATCAATCTGAAAAATAGAAAGGCAAACTTCGTTGTGAAAACTTTAAGAAGCAAAACTAGATAAGAAAAAGCAAGAGTGGGGAAGAGAATGAAAAACCTGGCTAGATTCAAATGGGTCCTGACCATATAGATTGGCAACGCGGCCAATGTATCGGAGAAGCACATAGGTTCCTTGCAATTTCAGCCTACCATACATGCATACATACATGATAAGTTAAGAATGTCAGGTGAACAGAAACAGAGCTAAGCCCTATATATATATAACATTTATCAAAGGAAAAAATTTAGAAAAGAATAAAAAATTTAGAAAAGAATAAAAAATTTAGAAAAGATGGAAAAAAGAGAAGGGTACCCATTAGAGAAGAGGAAAGTAGGAAGAGAAGCAGAAGCAGAAGCATTTGTAACAGTGGAGGGAGGAGGAAGAGTGAGAGACGCAACCTTGGCGGCTGCGATGACAGACAATGGAGGAGTGCTATCGGCTCCAAAACAAAAGTCTTTTATCTCCATCTCCAATAATAAACCCTAATTTCAAATCAAATATACAAACTGCAGCGAGCGACAGGCAGAGAGAGAGCAATGGAAATGAGGAGGAGGAAAGAGAGAGAGGAGGAAAAAAGATGCAGCAGAGCAGAGGGAGCAGCCAGTAAAGGGTCCAAACGCTAACGCGTACAAGAATGAACCTTATAGTTATAGCTGTTTATTGACTTTTGGGCCCAGCCTTTCTTCACCACTTCTCATTTTGGGCTCTTCCAGCCCAACCCAACATCTCTCTTTCCTTAATATATATATATATATATTAGGTGGCCATTTTTTTGGTATAAAAATATAAAAAGAAATAATTCTTTTTGTTTAAAATAAAAATATTCATGAATGGGCTCGAATAATTTTATAAACTCAGTTAATTTAATAATATCATTAAAAAATCATGATATCAATAATAAATAATAATAAAAAAACAATTCAATACAAAATATGAACGCTTTCTAATATTATAGAAATATATCTTTATAATATTTTCAAAACTTCTCAATGATCTTATTTGTTAACAAATTAAAAATTAAATGAGAATAGGATAATTATATAGAAAAAAAACAAAAAACAAAAAATAAAAAACAAAAAAAATCAATTACTATTAACTTTTTAAACTGTGACCTGGGTTATAAAACTGACAACATTATACATGAAAAAATCATGAGGGTTAAAATCATAAAAAAAACATAAAAAAATCAGAAATTAAAAATTAAAAATACAATAAAAATAATGAGTGTTAAAATTGCAATAAAAAAAAAAATCAAAAGGCAACAATAAATTTTAAATTTGAGAGTTAAATTGAAAAGAATGAAAACATTAATAAAATGATAAAAAAAAAACAAAGACAAAAAAAAAACAATACACTATAAGCTTGGATTAAAGAGTGAAACTAAAAAAAATAAAACTTTCATAAAAGATTCAAGTAAAAACAAATATAAGAATAAGTATCAAATCTTAAACATCAAAACATGATTAAAAAAAATATATATACATAATTATTCAACATGTTTTTTTACACTAAAAAAAACTCTTAAATATAAATCGAAAAACTTATTTAATAACCATTGTGTAAAGTAATGAAAAACATAATTCATCAACAATAATTTTTTTTGTTTTTAAGAAAACCAAGAGAAAAATAAAGATCAAAATATATGGGTAATTTACCTGATTAAGTTTAATGAATTCTTTTATCAAAATAAATTTGTAATAGAAAAACACATAAAATTTGTAATGAAAATCAACAGACACATAAAATTAATTGAATAATAATTAAAACAAAAAACAATGTAAGGTTTCACATATGAAAAATCTTATAAAAAAATAAAAATAAAAATAAAACCAAATCTAATCTATATATATATAAAAAATCATAGATAAATCATACCTACCTCTTTAAAAATTAAACACACTCAATATTATTTAAAAATAATCATAATATAATTAAAACATATACCCAAAATTTATGCATTTGAATATACTTAAAGCCTTACATTTTAATGGCAAATCAATACATGGCATATTATATTTAAAAATTTAAAGTAAACATATGGCAAAATATAAATTAAATCATCCAAGTTTTCAACTTAATTAACTTACATCATTCAAGATAAGTTATAACATTCTAGTACAATCCCAAAATATAACATTTTAAAATATATTTACATTTCAAAACGACCTAATAACTAATTACATTACAAGTTTTATACAAAAATAAAATTCTTAATGAACTAAGGGCCAACGTACTGTTGCGAGATCTTGAAAATTTATTCCTCACAAAACTAAGCATACTAAAAAATATCATGATGCATAAAATGCATTAAGTGAATTTTTTTTTTAATTCAACTTAACTAAGTCAACCTCTGATTAAGTTCACAGTTCTAAGTTACTAATGATTTTAGTTCTCCCTCGGACATCTGACTTATTATCATGATAAACTTTTCTTTTAGCCTAAAGCTGGGTGTTGCGGTGGCGTGTTGGCGAGCTTTTATGCCTCTTGAGAGGTATTGTTGGAAAGAAAAAAGATTTTTAAATTTAATTATAAAATTATAATTAAAATTTTAGAGTTGCTAACTAATATTATGGTTACTAGAAACTCTATGATCTGTGAGAGTCTGAGTAAGAGACTGGTTATGTAATGGGAAGACATATCACCTCCAATGCATCATACCTAAGGTAACTTGTATTTTTATTTAATTGTTTTTCTAGGTCAGGTTTCTATTTGTTGGTCTTTTTTTAAAGTGTATAGCAGACTTTCTTTCGTGAGAGAGTCTCTACCTCATCGGGTTTAACCCTTACCAATATAAAGTTTAAATTTTAGCATCGCATTTATTTTACATCTTATATCTTTAGTATCTAATGGTGTACTCTATTGTGTAGTTTTACATCCCATAGATATTAAAGTCAACATCTAAACCCTAAAAAAATGATTGATAAAGAGTTTTTGATATTTTGGTCAAATCCTAAAGGATAATCATAAACTGGTTACGATATTTTTTTTTGCTTTAAAAAAAAACATAAGAAAGATGCAATTTTTTGTTTTTTTAATGAAAATATAAAACTTTTTAGGATTTGACCATATGCATGAATTTTTTTTTGTTTTTTGAAAAGAAAAATTAATTTAAAAGTTCTGAGATTTTTTTTGAAATATTTTGGAGAAAACCAAGTATTTAATATCCGATCTGTATTTTACACTGTAAATATACAATCTGATATTATGCAAAATTGATAGGAAAACATGTGAGAAAATCATAATTTTTTAAAAGGATTTTTAAATTTTTTTTATTTTTATAATATAAATATATTATTATTATTATTATTACATGGGTTGGGTCCAGCCTAACAAACTGGGCTGGACCCAATTAGGTTGGGCAAACTAGCAACCCAACATGTATGACTTTTTTTTTTGTCGGGTTTGACCCAGCCCAACCATCTGGGCTGGGCCAAAACTAGTCTGATCCAACGTATGAGTTAATTATTTTGCACCTGTATGCAGAACGAATTCAAGGTGATGAAGACGGGGGAAGGAGAAGAGGAAGGAGAAGGATAGAAGAGCAACCTAGCATGGTGGTCGTCACTGTGATGAGGAGCTCAAGTGGTGTTAGTGGAAAAAATGGTGGTCGACGTCAGCTGTGGGAGGAGGGAGAAGAAACTTGTAGAGTAGAGAGAGGAGTTCACTGTGGCTATCTCGGACGCAGGGGTGGGTGGCTGGTGGTTGCTCTGGCGACGTGTGGTGGAGATGGTGGCAGACAAACTGGTGGTGGCTGGAACAGTTGGGAGAGAAGAAAGGAGAGAGAGAATTGTCTTGGAAAGACAAAAACTGAGGGGGGCTTATCTCGGCCAACTTTAGACCCGATTTTCTTGATGCTTAGGCCATGAAATTCACTCTTATTTATAGGGGATGGAAGAGGACAATCTTGTCTTCAATAGGGAAAAATTCTGACCCTTGATTCGGCTGAAAAAGATCTCAATATTTAGTTCAAAATAGGCACCATGAACTATCAAATTCGATAGTTAAAGACTTTTGAGTCGACCTTTTTAGGTCAGCGTCGCGACCTTTGTGTTGTTAATCAGCTTGAACAGACCATATTAGGTTGTAGAGAAATGTTAGGTAATCATTTTGGTTCAAGTGTTGTCACATTTAATGGAGATATGAAGCATTAAATGCCCTTGAAAAGTAGCCACATGGACAATGTTTTTAGGCAAAAAAAAAAAGAAGACAATGAGCAGTAACCAGACAACATGTCATCTGGTTTTTTTATATATATAAAAAATGGCGTTGTTTTAACCTTACATTAGGGATTTTGGTCAAAGTTCAATTTGATCCTTTGACTTTTGATTTCCTTCAATTTTACCCCTAGTTGACTCCAAACTTCTGATTTAATGCAATTTTGCCCCTGTCGAATTTCAAAATCAGCCTCTAATTACAACGTATTTTTCAGTTTGGTCCTTAGTCTTGGATTTATGCAATTTGACCTTCGATTGATCATTAAACTTTCAATTTTCTTCAAACTTCTGATTTAATGCAATTTTGCCTCTGCTGAATTTCAAATCAGCCTCTAATTGCAACGCATTTTTTAGTTTGGTCATTGATCTTGGATTTATGCAATTTGACCCTCGATTGACCATTAAACTTTCAATTTCCTTCAATTTCACCCCTGATTTTAATCAATTGGGTCCTCATAGTTCGTCTCCTTTTGTAAATTCATCATTGGCTGCGAATCTCTTCAATTTAACCCCTAATTAACCCCAAAACTTTAATTTGCTTGCGATTTTGCCCCTGATTTCAATTAATTGACTTGACAAAAATTAAATTTGATCTCTTAAAATTCCAATCTTCTCAATTAAACTTAAATTGGGCTTCCAAACTTAATGTTTCACCACTTAAGCCCCTAATAAAATTAACTTGACCATTTTTAAAGTATAAGTAAGTCCTTGCACCTAATTAAATCCTTTAATTGAACCCAAATCAATTCTTAAAACATAATTAAACTTCATTTTGGCTCATGATTAAATCAAATTGGCCTATTAGAAATTTAATTATGTTCTTAGACTTAATTTTTATACAGATTCATCAAATAATCATTTAATTTGATCTTGAATCTACATTGTTTCTTCAGTCTTGGGTATAATGGGGTATAATTAGGCTTTGAAGTTCATCCAAAATTGCATCTTGATTTTCCTATATGTTTGAAATCCTCCTCGGCCTGCTTTTTTCATGTTGCTAGCATTTATTTTATTTTTTTGATTTAAAAAAAAGAGAGTAAATTTGGGGAATAAGCTAGAAATGAGTTATGATACCGGGAATAAACCATAATCCAAAGTAACCAATCTCATTGCCCCAAACAGGGTGCTAGTCCCTCAACTAGAGCACTTAGCTCAACATGCCCAAACCAGGCATTAGTCCCTTAACTAGGGCATCTAGCTCAACATGACTAAATCGGATGTTAATCTCTAAACCATGACACTTACCCAAATCGGGCGCTAATCCTTAAAGTAGAGCATCTAGCTTAGCACATTATTTGATATCTCAAGATATAAATCAAATGGAATTTCAATTACATACTTAAATTAAAATAATTAATTAATTGTTTTAAAGTGTCTAACACCAACATGGAGCTTATGCTCTGCTAGATGTCCCTTACTGTTGTATGGTATCTGTAATCTCACATGTACTAGCAGATACATTGTATTAATTTTAATTTCTCATCATATAAATTATGTTAAATTCAACCAAACAATTTTCATTTCCCTTAACAAATCCAAAAGAACCAAAGAAAACTAAGAAAAGACCACAACACAAAATCAAGCCAAAACTAGACAATGGCCAAAAAGGTCTAACTGTTTTGAGAAACGGTTTGACCGTTTCTTAAATCGATCTAGTCGTTTCTTAAAACAACTTAACCATTTTTGGTTCTTGATAGTTTTCATAATCGACCATAGCCTTTCTTCTTTCGTTTTCCTTTCTAATACTTTTCTATCATAATTTTAAGTTTAAAATCATTCATTACATATATCATGTAAACAAAGTGCACTAATTTATTCCTCATCGCTACCAATTCATTCCAACACTATAACTCACAAAATTCTATTCCTCATCGCTAACAATTCATTCCAACACTATAACTCACAAAATTCTATTGTGCTAAGCAAAGTTGATAATATAATTTAATTCTTTTCAATCAACACATATAAATATATAACACTTTACTTTAACTTCTTACAATTTTTACACATATACAACAAAATAAGAATTCCTCCCTCCTTTTGTTTCTATACTTGGCCGACCACTCCCTTAATTTCTTCTCTATGTTTTCTTTTTTAGAATGTCAACTTTTACATTCATAATAATCTTTTTCACATGTATTAACACTTTTAACAACTAATCTAACATGAACCTGAATTTTCAAATGAAGAACCCAATTCACTATAACACAAAATTTGTTTCAAAATTGGTTTAAACTTCCATCAAACTTGATAATTTAAGTGTAGAACTACTTACCAAACAATAATACAAACTCCAAATGCTAACCAAATAAAAATTCCTCAAACTTTCTTCTTCTTTCTTTACTTCCTTGAATCTCTTACCAGCCTCTTTTAATTCTAGTGTCTAAGTGTTTAAATTAAAAAAATCTCATAAGTTTTCTCTTAATCCTTGGTTTCCCTCAAGTTTTCTCTCTAATCAAGCTAAGAAAAATGAAGATTTTTCTTTCCATTTCTTCTTCTTTAATAGTTATATATATAATTTGTGAATTCCCACTACATTTTTTTCTTTATACCTTTTATGTTTTCTAGGTAATATTCCTTGGATCTCAATACCTATTTATACCAGATTTCACTCGGACAATATTAAAAGTCATTAAACTTTATACAAGAACATTTTTTTTTTCCTGATATGTTACTTTCATTTAGTTTTTATTTGTGTTTCTGTACTTTTTTATTTTTCAATCATTTTTCATATTTACATTTTTAACTTAACACATAAGCATTTTATTTCAAATTCCCAAAATCTATTATCTTCGTCTTAGTGTAAATACTCAATTTACTTGCTTAACATACTATTTACTTCATAATCCTTATGGATTTACCTAGGGTTTTACATATGAAGTTGATAATCTTTTTAGGTCTCATGTTGGGTTACGAGAATTTATTTGGTTATTCTCATGTATTTTAACATAAAATATAAAAAGTTAAGAACAATTATTTTCTTATATCCTTAAATGCATAAAAGTCTTCAAATAGCCTACCATATTTTCATCAATATAAATATTGCGTAAGGGATGTCTATCCCTATTAATATACTGTGTAAGAGATATTTATCTCTCATTAATGTTATAAGAAGAAAATGACGCTTCATTCAAACAACATAACAAGGTTCAAAGACTATATATACCATTTGAACTACCCACGTAAAATATTCACACCTTTTCTATTCTCTAATATATTCACGCTTTTATTTTCAAAGCATTTATCATATATAACTAACAAATACTCTTGTTCTTAGAATCAAAAGTTTATTCTCTCATTTATTACAATCTCTTATCAAAAGTCATTGACTTTATCACTAGAGGGTCCCTAAACCCCACGAAAAAGAGATTATTTTGCAAATGTCAAGTCTTTTATCTTTAACCATCAACTTCGTGAACTTTGGAAAAGAGAATATTGAAGTGAACGCGTAATTACTCACTATTCAAACACTCAAAAAAAACTTTATTTTTAAATATATTGAATTTTTGGAACATCATCAAGTATCATTCAAACTACTAAACAAGCTTTACTAGATTAGAAGACATCGAGGGGAACATAATTTACCACACAAGAATGCACCAAAATCCATTTGAAACAAAAATTTACAATTCAGATGAAGCACAATTACTCTTGCCGTTTCTTCCACATGCTTAAATCCTACTGAATTCCCCCCCTCAATAGATTCTTAATGGTAGCTCCCCTGAGAAGACCAAGAATACAAGCAGAGAATCGCGAAAGCCTCAGGCATTGGAAACAATTAATCCATCTGAAGAAAAATGCTGACTTATCTAAATAGCTCATTAATATAAACATTATTGCATAAAATATGTCAAAATCCAGAATATTAAAAGGAATTAGCTACATTCCACAATCTATTGATGCATTAAGACCACATCTATTGATTACCTTACCTGTAAATTTTTCCGTCTTTATGTTGATTCTTAAAGAGGATGTGATCATTTAAGGACACGGCCCTCGCTACTCGTTTCCGCTTGTATTTAAGCTCAAGTATAGGTAGCTAGCCAGCAACTTTCATGCTGAACGTCATCGAGAAAGAAACTCGTTACCTTGGATAAAAGAGCTGCCAGTTGAACACGTTACTGTAACCAATCAGGATATATACAAAAGCAGTTTCGGCATTACATCTAATTACAGAAACCAAGAATCTACAATCCAAGAGAAGCACAATTACTCTTTCCATATCTACCATGTGCCTGAATCCTTCTGAATTTACCTAGTCTATGCATATAATCGTACATGAAATCTACATCCAAATAAACAGTAGATGAACCTAAGAGTCATACCTAAAAGCACATAGCAAAGTCGTACTCATGTTCAAGTTCATCAATCATACTAAAAACCTTCAACACTGATGCACCTAAAAGCACATGGCAAAGACTTATCGGGGTACTGCGCTGTCAGTACAGAAACAAGAATAACCCTCAAACTACTTGACTTAGCGGTTGTGTTTAAAGAAATAAGAAAAATATCATGTCTATACATTAGAAAATAATGCATCCTTTGGAATAAAAATCATTCTGCTCAATCAATGATTTCAACATGTCAAAAATTCCATCGCTCGTACAAAGACCTTAACACTCATTCAACCTAACAATTCAAAGGCATTGATCAGGAGTGATCATGGAACTGTGCTGTAAAAAGCAAGAAGTAATACTCAAACTACTTGACTCAGCCACTGTATATAAAGAGATTGAAAAAAAAAAAAAAACAAAGATGTTGGAAAGCTCTTCCAGTATTGCAGAGGACCAGAATGCTCTAAGCCACGCCCTCTAAATATCAATATCCTTCTGAAGCTCCCTAGCCTTCACCAATAATTGTGCCTGAAATTTGTATCCTGAGAAACAATTGATATTGAATTGTGTAAGATTCCCAATATATAGTTTTGTCTCTCTCTCTCTCTCTCTATATATATATATATATATGTGTGTGTGTGTGTGTGTGTGTGTGTGTGTGTGTGTGTACTCTAGAAAGTACCTTAATATTATATCATAGAGCTGCTTCCAACTCCAATTCTCCATCCAAGAGGTAAACAGTTAACATAGCAGCAAGAAGCAGACAAGACCGAGTTCAGCAATAGTAATTTGTTCAAGTTGATGGCAAGCAGAGTATACTCTGGACCTTTGAGGGAAAACTCAAGAATAAGAAAGGAGATTAATATATATTCTTAAGGCACAGCAGAATTGCCAGTGAATGAAATCAAAGAGCAAAGCTTTTAAAAGAGTGTCACAAAAGAGGTGGACCCATATGATCAATCTGCAGTCTTTTAGAAGCTAGCAGGTAAAGAAGATGAAAACAGTAGTAGTAACAGTAGTGGTGGTGGTGTTGGGTGACAAGATGGATGAACATAAAATGATGAGGTAGGTGGAATCAGAAAGTAGAAGTATGTTATAAAGAGTGGGGGTTGCATTGTTTGGAAAAGAAATCATTGTTTTCAATCAAAGATTTCAACCGGTCGAAAGTGAAGTTAGGATTATTGGGGTCGCTTGTTTGAGACTGGAGGGTGGCTGATGTTGAAGAAGATTCCAAAGTAGGGGGCTGCTTAAAACAAAAGAAAATAGGTCTACTAATCTTACCTGGAAAACAAGCATTACCAGAAACAGCGGCAGTACTTGAAGAAGAAGATGGAGAAAAAGGGGAGCTTTTTTTATAGAAAAATTTGTTGGGGTTATTAAATGGAAAGAAGATCACTTTGGTTGGCTTGTTGAAATCAATGTTTCCACCACCACCACCACCACCACCACCGGATGATCGATGATCACTAGTACTGTAACTTTCTCTGAAAGAAACATCTTTCTTCTTCTTCTTCTTGTTCTTATTGGTCACCATAAACTTATACTTCTTCTTCTTCTTGATGCAGTGGTTGTTGGTGGAATTGAGGTGCGGTCTATTTTCTGCTTGATCTTGAATATCGTCATCTTCTTTAGAAATATTCAGCCTAGCATCTGACACAAACATAGACTTAGGTAGGGTGTATAAATTTAGGGGGGGGGGGGGAATCTGCGTTTGTGTTTGGAAATTAAAAAGTAGAAAGGATGAGGACCGGACCACGTTGTAACTCCAATATTATTTGTCTTGAATACTATTATACCTTGTATTGTTATTGCAAGAGGAGAAATAGAAGGATTAAGAATGAGAGAAAGAGAGAGGAATGAAATACAACACTGGTTGATTATTCCAGTTGCGTGTATGTAAATGACAGTGAGAGAGAGAGCCAGGGGGAGACAGGAGAGGAGAGGATAAAAGAGAGAATGTGTGGTTGGGAGTGGGAGGCAGGTGGAGGTAAAATCGTTCGGCTCAGTTGTGGCTTATCCATCACTTGAAACGAAAGGATATTCCCCCCTGACATAACATCTTCCGCCCTTTTCCTTCGTTTTCACTTTTCACCGACTCACCCTCACTCTCTCTTACCACTTAAGAAACAACAACAACAACTCGTCCTCTTAATTTTTTTATTATTATTATTTGTTACAATTGAAAAAAACAAAAAAAGAAAAGAAAAGGAAAGTGCTTCCTCCTGCGTCCAGATGTCATAAAATAGAGTGCTTTCTTTGCCTAACACTACCATGTATAGTTACTGGACTGGTCCAACAGGTGGTTGATTTTGAAAGACCTGGCTGAATTGCCAGGTGACCTAGCATAAACTTTTTTTCTAATAAAAAAAAAACCAAAAAATTAAACTATTGCATATTTTTTTTAACAAACAAAAATATTAATCTACAAACACCAAGCCTCGTATATTTTTTTAGAGCTGCAATAAAAATTTTTAGGCTGATATAAAATAATGATTTAAGTTTAAGAGTTAAAAACAAATTACTATAAAAGATAAAAATGTTTAGAAAGTATACATATTGACTCATGCATGAGGGGCAATTGAAGATTTTCTCTTGCTCAGTGTAATTTTATACACGCAAGCTTTTTAGTTTTTTTTGTTATTAATTACTAATTCATATCAAATTTTACTATATAAAAATTAATTTTTTTTTAATATACAATTGGAAGCACATTTAGAGCATCTCCAATAACTAATACTAATGAAAGAGCTAAACGGTTAATATATTAATTTTTAAATAGTAAAAATATAGTTTTTTTTTAAGGTGTGCATTCTAATGAAAAAATGCTATTCTAACGATCCATTTATATTTTCCTGGACCATGAAACCTTGACCGTTTTAAAAGAATTACCGTATGGTTGAAAAGATGGAATGGAAAGGAGGCAACAGGTTAATCCTGGACCATAAAAACTTTGACCATTTTACTTTGAATAAAATAAACAGCAATTTTCTTTCATCTTCTACCTTCAGCTCACGCCACACGATTTTCAGCTCAGCTCAAAACCACCTATGGCAGCCAACAAACTTTCCCTGGCAGCCAACAACGAATGTGGTATAAAAAAATTTATTGCAGAATATAATATTTTTTTAATATAGGATAATATTTTTTATTAAATTTTATTATTTACAATATATATAATTTAAATCCATGTAAATTATTATTTTTATGTGATTTGAGATATTAAAATTTTACCCATGACCGATTTTAATAATTATGGTAGCATGGTGAGGAGGCCTGTTTGAGCTTAGGCTCGACGCGCCATTTTACAAATAATATCCCGTAGATTTGTGAGGGCTGTGCTTTTTATCTTGTTAGGAACAAGTTATGATAAAATACATCGAAATGGGTGGAAAGGCTACCTTAATGCTAAGAATATTTATGATACTAGCCGGCTTTCTGTTTCAACTTTCAAATAATGGAATCTTAGCTGGGAGAAGAAGACGGGGGACAAAGCCTTCCAAGATAAGTTATTAGGCCCATTTTCGATATGACCATCAAGAGCAAAGCGTGGCTTCTCCCCCCGGGACCCTAGGGGCTAGGGCCCAAAACTGATCATCCTTATGGCTATAAATCTTCCTTCATAGTCATCTGCTTCTTCATCTGAGTGAAAAGAGGCCGTGACCAGAGAATAGCCCAAGAGAGCCATGGCACGTATGAATAATGAAGCAATGAAAGCCAATAATGTGCAATCATAGCTTCGCTGGAAAAGAAGATGTTTTTTTTTTTTTAATTATAAAACTTAAATTTGAAATTTGGAAACATTAATGTCAGTGAGCTGGAAAATATTTCAATTTTTATTACAATTTACATCTAATTCTTTAAACACACGCCCACCCACAATAATCATCCCGTAAAAATCAAACGTAAAACACAAAGCGATATATATATATATATATATATATATATATATAAAAGATGTCAAATAAATCACACCAATTACTCTGTCTAATTTGACCAAACAAAAGAAATCAATCTGCCTGATAGCTTGCTCACTTATTCTGAATCCAACATACATATACGTGCTTGCATGGCTTAAAATTCCATTAATATTTAAGCAAGCTATCTGTGGAGGCAAACCTGCAACCCAGCAGTCATGAATAGCATACGGTTTTTAAAGCTCAAGTGAGCCACAAAACACCGCCCCTTCTTTCTTATTTCTGATCTCTTCTTACTCCTGGCCAATATTGCTGGTGTTACAGCACTCTTCTCCACCTCATCACTTTCTGACTCATCTTCCTTGATGGTTGCCAGCTTACTCTTGAGTATTTCTTCTATGTCTCTCATCGATTCCGTTCGCAAGATTCTCTTGCTTGTGCAGTCCGGCACCACCCGCCACATTTTGCGATATGCTCTCCTCATTTTCTTGCTTTAAAAATTATGACTCTTCTGATCTCCTTGAACATCTATGAATGTATCCAAATATGAATGCTTCTGATCTCAATTGTATTTATATATGTGTGGGGCCGGATACTTTTCTGCATTCACAAGTATGTGACCATGGGCCACCTCTGCTACTTCCAAGCTATAAATTGAGGGGATTGGAGCTGCAGTTTTGGTTGTAAAGGTGTATATGTTCCTTCCTTTACAGTGGTGGTTCAATTATACTTTTAGTTTAACAACTCTTGCCACCACCACCTCCAAGTTTATTCAATTGCTCATTAACTAAGTTCACTTGCTTTTCCTTTATGGAGCATTTGTCGATCCATTTCATCACAGCATAATGTAGTTTGATCGATAGCAGCAAGACTTTACATCCTGATTTTATTTTAAAATAAAATAAAATATTGACAAGATTTGTGTTTGCGTTAGTGGAAATGAGGGAAAAAATACCGAACTGCTTATCCTGACATTTAGTGAATTGTCACAATCCTCAAATCCAAAGAAATATTAATTCGTAACTGTATAAATTATATGATGGAAAGATGGTAAAGTCAACCATCAAAATTAATTAAGAACAAATAAAAATGGCCACATGACATGATGAAAATCACATTACCTTGAATCAAAATATGTAGATGCGTTGGAAAGAAAGAGCTGGATGATTCTGATGAGAACCAGGCTGGAAAAACTGCGGCAGAAGGCAGAAGCAAGGAAACAGCAGCAAAGTCACTAGGTTGGAAGAACAGTCCTTGCGGGAAATAGCTGCTATAGGTCGGCCGAGAAGGCTATGTCCTTGCGGAAACTGGAGAGGAAGAGAGAGGAAGTGCTCTACAAGGGAAAGCAGAAAGAAAGTCCAGAAATAAGAAGAGAAAGAGGCGGCAGAAACAGTGTTGAAGGCAGCAACTCAACCTGGCAGAATTAGGTCTCTTCTAGCCGACCTTCTGCAGATTGGAATCCCCTTTCCTGCAAGGATTGTTCTCCTGACTCTGCTGCTGCAAATTCTGCCGCTGCCTTCACAGCCTGATTCTCATCTTTCCCTCCCCTTCGATAACTTCCTTGTCCCCAAGGTCACCTTCCGGAATTAAGAAGTGATTCTGAAATTCTCCAACCTTGTTTTGCAACTTTACTAACGAATCATTTTTTTTTTTTTTTTGACGCTTTGTTAAAGAGCACAAGTTCCTGTCTAAAAAACTCCAACAACAAGGTGCAAGGTGGTAATCCATTCACAAGTAGGTGAAATTCGTGTTTATATTCAATATACCTATGCTAAGCCTAGATAACACAGGTTTGCTCGCTTCCGGGCCTAATACATTTAAATTTAATTATATATTGAGCCCAAACAAATATAAAATTGACGAATTATTTAAACCAAAATCTTTGGATTAGCTATAAGCTGGGCCCAGTAGCTTAGTAACTTTTTAATAACGAGAACTATGATCTTAACAAACTTTTACTTGGAACACATATCAAATCATGTAAATCTTAATGAATTCGTGCATCATTGTGATTATTAACAATTTAATACTACCAAATAAAACTAATTTCATATATCTTTTATTCAACATATCAAATCTATATCAGTTTTCAATGTTGAACTTTCTCATTCATTACTAATGACTTCTCTTTTCATTATTATTATTATTATTATTATTATTATTATTATGATCATCATCATCATCATATCATATCATATTACTTTTTACACATATACACTAATTTAAGTTGTCCGGTGTGATTTAATCTTTACATCTTGTAATTTAATTGAATGTATTCTAATGCTTCCATTATGTGTTCCTTACACATCTAACTCATTCCATGTCTCATTTCACTTCCCAAGCATATATAAGTCATATCGTCATTCACAACACATTTAATTTATTTCACAATTTGTTTTCTTAAACACATATAACTTATATAATATTGTTACAAGCCATTTAGCTTCCGGAGCATTATAAATCAGTCTGGTTTCTATCATATTATTTATTTCATCCAAATGATAATGTTAATTCGTCTCTATATCCATTATGTTGTTTTTGACTTATCAAATAAAATTCCAAGCCAAGATCTATTATAGCTATTAGAGCTTAATTAACTATATCATTTTTCAACTCAGTAATACTTCCAATCCATTTATGGTTTGTATACATATCCCTTTTATTCTCATATACCTTACACCCAATTAATTTTTTCAATTCTTTCTTTTAACCTAATTATTCCTTACACTCATATGAGGTACAATACTTTTCAACTTAATTATTATGCACACCTATTTGTAGCATAATCCAGTATTCTCCTAAGTTAAGATTTTTTATGTCCATCCATGGCATATTTTGTTATTTCCATCTTAATTTATTCCCATGTCCGTTTTCATTTTTTATGTTTTATTACAAGGTTCTCCATTACTTTTGTACTCCCATGACATATTTAAGTAATTTTCTTTTCCATTAAACTTGTCAGTATGATTGACTAAATATATACTCAATCGCTAACCTGCTAACCCAGTCAAACTTATATTCGCCTTGTTCTTCAGCATGTTTATTTATTTATTCTTGCTATCAGATGGTCAACTAATTGACTTATCATTCACTTTGCATGACCACCTCAACTATTTGGATACAATTTCACGCAATTGCCTTTATAAATAATTTAATATACACTCAATTTAATTTTCGATAGAGTTCCTCTTATACTTGGATCGTACCAAGTTATAAACATCTTCATTTACCACAATCATGATCTAATCATTTTAAACCTTGTTCCATATCAACACAGCTCAAGAATGGTATACAATCAGTTTAACATCTATAATTTACAATATTTATATTTATATCAAAATGTATTACTATATAAATCAGCTTGTAAACTCTGATGTGAGAGGAACCTGACAATTAAATTATTTTGTTATATTAAAGCGTAATACAACCATTTGAGAAATAAAATTTATCCATGCATATACTTTACCTTATAAGTTAGGTTCAACACCTTGGCAATTAAACAACAAATGTTACTAGCCATTACTGGGCACTGACCCCATTGCTTAGTAACTAGTTTCACTGTACATTACTGGGCACTAGCCTTAATATTGGAAAACTAGTTCCACACATAATAATATTGAAATAGAAACATACCATATAATTTTTTAAAAAAATATAGTTACTTGACTTAATAAGTTTGTTAACTAAAAGTATTAAGGTATCAAGCACCTACCCCACAACAGTATCCATTCACCTGCCGACTGTCTCACATATCAATTATTTTAGGGTTCTCATCATCTATATTTTCCCGAAAAAAATTTATGTTGTTGCGGTCAATAACAATTCTCACACACAAATTCCATCATTACAATCAAAATTAATACATACAAGGTTTTCTCGTTGTTGCGGTAAATCACATCTCATAACATACTATAAATTCTCGTATATGCGATTAATTACGAATTACATATCAATTTTTACCTCGAAGGCACAAGCCTTCAATTAACAATAACAATAATAATACATGGTTCACTTTCATTACCATTGCAATCATGTATAAATAACTAAAAGGAAGAAAAGGTCAATCTCTTACCTTAACTCCTACTATCTAAGTTCCTGAGAAATCAAATCTCATCTCGTAGGCTTTTCTTACAAACTCCACATAACAATCACTATTACTCACACATTCCAATTTGGATTTTCTCTATATCACCATTCCATACAACACACCCTAAACACAAATTCACAACCAAATTACATTATGCATTTCTATATAATTCCTTTATCCTCTACATATATCCATTCCAATGACTACCTCATCACTCGTACATACAATTTTCTTGACATTCATCACAATATGTTTTTATATATAATCTTAACATGCCTTTTATTTAACAAATCCTTTAGATTTAATAACTCACATTTATATCCAAGGCCATAAATATTCCAAAAACACAATCCCTACGTATGATTCTTTTATTTTATCATGATTTTTTTATACATCACGTTATGACACACACACATCATCATTTTGCATAATTTACAATAATTTTTTTATTTGGCCGGATTATATGGATATATATCCATGAGTTAATTTTATTTCTTTGTTTAGAAAAAAAATCTATTTATCATGTTTGTTCACATGGTAATTAGCCTTTTAAACAAGCAATTATAAACAATTAAACTGAATATCTTAAGCAATTCTTCTTTTATTTTCTAAGCTCATTGCTATACTCATTTTATTCTATCTTTTTAGAACAATTTCAAGCAAATGATTATAAATGACAAATCTTGGTTGGTTTGATTTAACCAAACCAAAACACTATTACACTTCAATTATATTATTTAAACACAATTTCTCAATTCTCCCAAAATCCTTCGAGAACCCTAATTTACAATATTTGAAAATTCAATATTAAAACTTACTAAAATAAAATCAAAGTAAATTAGGTGGCTTTAGCAACCTTTTCATGTTATGTTGATGTCAATTACACTCCTCCAAACCAATTTTTCCACCTCTAATCTTTATTTTCTTTCAATTTTTCACTCCCGCCCCCTCTCTAGATGATTTTTTAGGTTTAATGTTAGGTGTTTAGGGTTTTAATCTCTCATTTTACTCATAAAAACACTTATGAAAATATATCAACAAGAAAAGAAGAAGATAATGATAGTGGGCCTTCCCCCCTTCCTTTCGTCTGCACTATTGTTTATATAGGTGGAAGAATAATAAATTTAGCCAAAATAACAATAATACCCTTAATGAGTCCATATGTTATTTTAAAGGTATTTTACTTGATTGTCAGTGTCTTTGTAAGGTCTTTCTAAACTCTAATTGATTGAAATTGTAACCCAAGCTAGATCCACATGTCAGAAGGTTACTCGTAAAATTTCATCCTAATCCAACCGTTGGATTAAGAGTTATGCTTGATTGTGTAAAACTGGACGGTACTGGAATTACAGCCCAAATCTGATTTCAAGCCCAACTTCAAACATGTCGTTCTTTCTCATCTGAATGAATTAACAAGCCTACCATATATCGTTGAAAAGATACATATATCTATTTTTCATCCCAAGTAGAACCAAAATGAAACTCCCTCTAAAGCTCAAGATATAGACCGAATAGTAGCCAAAGGTCCAGTGTGACAAATTTGTCTCTTTTTAACATGAACCTCTGAACTTAGCCCATTAACTCTTTCTTTGATCCTCTTTCATTTAGACCTTATACTAGCCCCCCCCTCTCATTTTCCCATCTTTTTTTCATTTCATATTTTTTCCCTTCCTCGTTGAAATCTTATTATCTTCGGTCCTACGTTTACGTGGGGGTTTATATTATAAATACTCTCTAAATCACCTAGGTAAAGATGTTCACAATTACTCTCCTTTAAGTATTCATACTTTAATTCTCAGAGCATTTATCATTATATTCTTGGAATTTAAAGCTTATTATCTTATTTATTGCAATTCTTTACTAAAAAGTCATTGACATACCATTTGAGGGTCCTTAAACTCCACCAAAAGTGATTGTTTTGCGGGTATTGAGCTTTCTACCACCAATCATTTATTTATTGAGCTTCAGAGAAGAGAATATTGACCTATTTGTGATTAATCACTATTCAAATATCAAATAACCGTATTCCTAAGCATATTGAATTTTAGAACATGATCACTTATGTTTGGAACGACCATACAAGGTTGTGACCAAATTATTCTCCACTAAACATATGTTGCACGTACGTTTTATAAAATCTGTCACGCGGCTTGTAACTTGATGCTTTTGTTTTAGCATAAAAATAAACAAGATTTTGCCTACATGAATTGCATTTGATGCATTAACTCGTAACATCAATTTCAGGATGGAAGCTAAGACAAGTATTTGGGCTTGAAAAAAGACACTTCTATAAAGAACCCCTTGTATAAAGGGAAGAAGTATGTACTTAGCTTCAAAATATCTTCCACGGATCAAGATGCTTATGCGTGGAACATCGGAGCGGCTTTCATGCTAGATAAGGTAGGGAGGAAAGGAAGAGCTAGCGAAATGGGCCAAAATAAATGTAGCTGATCATCATATCAATGCAATGAAAGTTTCTGGGGGAAAGCTTCGGCTAAAAGTTCCAAAATATGCTGGAGATACCGAATTAACTCCTATTTCGGATTGTATGAATTGTGGAATGGAAGGGAGATTTGCTAATTCACCAGGCTGTCTCTACTTGAAACAAGGAGGACAATTTTCCATGCCTTTGCCCTCACCCGTGCATCAGGGATTACCCGTGTCCTATACACCTCTTCCTCATCAACACGAAAACAATGTCTTGTATATATTCAAGCTTATTTGGGCCATCCAAAATAGTCGGCAATGCATTGGCTGACAAAACACTCGATGGAATCATCAAACGCTTTAGTGCAGGGAAGTTTTCTGCAATCAAAGAAGCAGTGCGAGGGGCCGCGGCGTATGTACCCGAAAAGGGTTTGGCAGTCAACCTTGACATTCCACAGTCTGTTGGTTTTTTAATTAGCTTCATCGTCAAGACAACTTGATTTGGGCAATCAAAGAGGTGTGAAGAGTTAATTATGGCATAGGCTATATGTGCTGCAGTGCTTAATTAAGATGTTTGAAGTCTACAATCAATTAGTAACATGGTGGGTTAGTAGAAATTAACCAGATATATGCCTTGGCATATCAAAACATTTCCATACTTATTAGAGTACTTCATTCAGTAGTGCTAAGGAAGGGAATAAGAAGAGACAAAGAATCATTGTGTATTTAAAGCAAGTTTATTTCTTTCTACTAAATTTATCTGCTGAAACATAAATATGCAAGCTCCTAAATGCAGGTTAAGTTTGTATGAAGAGAACTCAGCCTTGTAGTGGTTTTAACAGATGGATGGGATAAAACTGGAAGCCCCCAATGAGTGGAGAAGATAATGTTGGGATACAGAGTCAGATCATCCATCATCTTGATTCTATCAATAACATGGGCATACACTTTTGCAATCCTGCTGTTTGGGCTCGGCATTAGGATCACAGACAATGCCTTGAAAGTGAGTTTCCTGGAGCGGGATAATCGAAGACCCTTTACCCCTCCATTCATTTTCTTCACCCAAAAACGCCATCGTCTAGGCCTTGCCATTAATTTTTCATGATATTGATCACCGCCATTAATAAGCTTCTCGTAGCGGAACCTCGAGGGGATTACAGCATTAGCTTGGAAACCCATCTGCAGCATTAACAAGAACTACAGGTTAAAGGACTGGAATAACAGGAGCTAGGTCAGAAGTAGGACTACGTCGACTGGAGCTGGTGCCTTGTTCAAGCAACAAATTAATACTTGCATGTGTGTGTAAGGAGGCAGAGCATTTAGAGGGTGAATTGGAAGGAAGTGTGCATTGAATGTATCTAAGAGTAGTTAGATACATGCGGAATCTGATCAATTTAATTATAATGTTGCTTCAGATACATAGCACTAGAATGCAAATGCAGAAAGGTAAAGACTGCTTGCCTACCTTTTGATTCTTCAAGACACATGGCTAGCACTAGCTCCACATCTTAAGAAATGGACAACAAGAGGGACATAAACTAGTTGAGTGACTGTTAGAAACACACACACTGCAACTTTCTTTCTAGTCAGTGGTTGATGAGATCTGAGGCAGGCACTAGCTAGCAGGCATGCATGTGCAATGATTGATGCAAGCCCATGTTACTTGCTAGGATACAAATCAAATCCAATCATTTTATTAAAAGCAAAGGAATTTATTGGAAAGCTACAAGGTTGTTTATTCTTCACTTTGACAGAGATCAGAGTCCACATTCCACCATCAATCAAGTCAGCAACATCAACTGTCGGTCTAATTTGTACCTTGTCGAACAAAACAGCGGCGTGCTGTTGCTTGCTTCTTCTTTTTTCCTTTTCCTTGTGGACATTCATTTGCTCCAACTAGTTTTTTTAAAAATAAATAGCTAATGGACGGTTGTTATGTGAGTTGGTTTTTTTTTTTTTTCCTGTTATTTTAGAAAATAATACACTTACTGAAAATCTAACAAACAATAATTCTTTGTACAATGGCATAACATCTTCTAAAACAAATCTAATAATATTTGTTAAGAAATTGGTAAGGTTTTTATGTTAATCATATAACATGAAATTCTTCAATAATTAATATGTTTGTTTTTGTTTTTTACTTTTTTAATTTATGATTTCATCTTTTTGTGTGATTATTCTTTTAAGGTATATTTATATGTTTAACACACATCTTTTTTTAAAAAAAATAATATATATTTTAAAAAAATTAAATTTGTTATTTTGTGTTTTTGGGTGCTCATTTTTATGGCATTTTCATCATTCTTGATAAGATTTATTGTATTAATGGTAAAATTGAAAGGAAAAGGAAAAAGAAAAATAGTTCACATATTATATATCCACATAAGTTTACCAAAAATATTAAGTGAAATGGATTTATCATAGTAAGTAATTAATGTGTGTGCGTGCGGCGTGTGTATTATTTCAATACATATAAAAATATCTTAAAAGAAAAATCACACAAAAATATGAAATCCTAAATTAAAAAAGCAAAAAAAAACATATTAAATATTGAAGAATTTCATGTTGTATGATTAACATAATAAACCTTACCAATTTCTTAACAAATATTATTACATTTGTTATGCCATTGTACAAAGAATTATTGCTTGTTAGACATCCACAGTGGAATTGCTTATTTATACAATAATCTCATACTGTATCGAGTTTGGACTTGTAGGCCCGGAGAGATTGTATAGATGAGGCCCGTTTAATTAATGTTGCATAAAAATAAAATAGCCCAACTAATGCATTCTTCAGAGTTACAGCCCACCTTAATAAGGCTTTGTAGCCCATCCATATTTGTAAAGTCATAGTCCAATATTGGAGGAGGTTCCCTTTCAATACGGAGCCCATCACACCACATGAAATGGTAGCCCAACAACGTCACACGCTCTTCTTCTTTTTTTTTTTTTCTTTTTTACATGGGGTTTTAGATTTATTTAACAATAAAGAAATACTAACAAATTAATAATTAAGATATATAAGATACCTTATGCATGTGTCTTCCATTCTGTTCAGTCAGTGATAAACTAAATTTGCTCGACTTTCAGGAGCAAATTAAGCATACTACTTTGCTTGATTTGATAGTTAATTAATATTAAACAGTACGTGAGGCCACATGTGCACAAATTTGAGATCTCAAACACATTAATTCATAAAATTCTGTCATGCAAGCAGCTTGCAGCCATTTGATTATAAATGTTTTCCTTTTAAGGTCAAATAATAATTAAGTGCAATAGGTGGATCGGTGTGTAATGCAAGCAATGCATTTATTTAAACGTATATTAACGATCATATGTTGGGATCTGCTGTCGAAGATACCTTGCGTGCTTGCTATCTCTTAATGAATTCTTCTTCTTCTTCTTCTTAATTTTGATTCAAGAACTGACCGTCGAGCTACCCGACTATAAACCCTAAACTTAAATTACATTAAAAAAATTAAGCCGACTTCTAATTTAAGACAAATAAAAACCAAGTAAAGAGGGTTGAGAATCCAACAAAATTGATTCGCTTCATTGATTATTTAGGCTATGAAAATGATGTGGACCTTCCATAAATAATGAATTTGAGGGTTGATCAACCAGCTAGAATATTGTTGTCATGGTTATTTATATAAATGCAAGCAAGGGAGAAATTATTTTATGAGATAATAATATATTTCGAAGTAACTACCATTAATTCCTTTTACTCTTTCGTGTTATCTTTTATATATGTGACTGTTACCATATACTTTTGGAGCAATACAAAATTTCTTCAAATATAGTATTCTATGACTACCAAAAGTTGTGTTAATTGTGTTGTGGGTTGATAATAAATTAGTTATGGGTATAAGGATTTAATAAAAAATAATTTTGAGAGAAAATGAATTTTTGACAAATTACGTGGAGGGCTAATCAATCATGTAGATTATTCACTACTAGAAAAATAGTAGTAAATACAAACGAATATATCGATAAAAAAATTCCGTCAATAAATTACAGTGATATTTATAGACAAAAATATGTTTCCTTTGCTATTTTCATATATATACATTGACAATTTTTTTTTGCCAATGTATATCAAGAGAATTACAGTAAAAAGAAGGTATAAAAAACAAATGATATGTCATTATTACAGATGGCCTTACCAACACAATAAACCCATCCCTAATATCTATTGGTGATTTCGTTGATAGTTTTTAAATTATAACCTGGCAATCGACCCTTATCCACCCCCCATTTCCTCTATTTTTTTTCTATTCAATTTATTAAATATTATTTTTTAAAAATATTTTACTAAAATTACAAACGGTTTTATTGACGGATCAAGTCTATTGATATATTCCAAAGAGTTGAAAAATAATTACTAAAAATATCATTGCCACTGTTTAATCACCGACAGAATTAAACTATCGGTTATATTAAAAAAATCACTGATAGAATTACAAACGGTCTTTTTTGTTGATGAAATGTCATATTTACTGACGAGAACAAGAATCACCGAGGAAAGTTCTTTCAAAGAACAATAACCGTCTATAAGCCCGTCAATAAAAATCATGCCGAGTCTAACTATCGACAGAATATTTTGTCTATAAAACGTAAATTTATGGTAGTGATTGTTTTGTGCATTTATATATATATATAAAAAGTAACAATTTGAATCTATTTAAATATGCTTTTTAAAATTATAGTTTGCTTGAAAATATATTAAAGTTATTTTTAAAAAAATTATAACATTAAAACTATAAAAAAAAAAAATTAAAAAAGTAATATTAAAACAAATCATGCTTAAGTATGAATTATCCTGTCAGGCTACCCATTAAACTGTTTGATAATAAATCAGTAGGTAGAGGGGAAAAAAAAAAACACAAAATTCCGGTTGGGAGAAGTCAAAACCTTTGACAGCTTATAGATGTTGAATTGAATGTATTTCAAAAAGAGAATGAATTCAAAAAAAATTGAAGAATTTCATGCATGAATTTATAAGTTGGAAGCTTGAAGAAAGAAGCTTATCTGGTAGTGTTGTCGTTTGCAGCCATTGTTACAAAAAGTAGTCAAGTGGTAGCAGCAGCCAAAGAGGATCGGAACTAACACGATGGGAATTCCCGTGATATGTGAAAGAACAAGAGAAGGGTATCTAGATTAATTTAATATTTAAGACTGCAACGGCTAGCAACTGGGACAAGTCGCTGAGTCCTATGTCACATAATACGGTCCAGATAGATATATAAAAGGGCAAATGGAGACCCATTTTATATATATATAAAACTAATGCAAACTGCAGCGTGATAGTATTAAAGTGCAATTACTAAATCATGGTTTTAATTTGTTTCCAAAGTTGAACAGCTAGCTCCATGGCTGGCTAGCTTGTGTGAATGATAAAAGTAAAAGCAAGGAATCAATGGCTTTCTACACGTTGGCTTTCTTCCACTTTGTGTGGAATATTTGACTTTTTTTTTTAGAAGGCAAAGCCACTGCAATATATAGAATAGATGCTTCTCCTTCTGTTAGAATTCAAACTTGCTTGCGATAATATTAATTAGATGCTGCTTTCCCAAAGCTAAAATATTAGTAATTAAATATTTATATGGAATTGTGTGATGCATCTAAAATTCAGCCTAGTTAATCTAGGATTACACACTTTCATTACATAATATACATCTCTATGTTCAGTAGTCTTCGATTTCAAGAGAAGAAGACGAATTCATTACAATATTACTCTATAATTAAGACATGAAAGAATCCAGGCATAATTCTCTATGCGCGCAGCAGAGGTTTCGGTAACAAGATGAACACCATTTTCCACACACACGCAAATATATACAGTAAAGTGTTCCTCGATCGATTATATTTCAAGTTGCGGAACTTAATACATCAATCTTATCTTACACAGGAAAAAGGACTGCTTTTAGTTTTAGCATCTAGCATGCGCAGAAGAGCGAAATTAATTAACAACAGCACCAGATCATATATATATATATATATATATGTATGTATATATATATATGTATGTATATATATATGTATGTATGTATTACCAAAAATCAACTTAATTGAACATCAATATTGTAAAAAGGATTTTAGCCCTTCAATATTCCCAGGCTAGCTAGAGCCAGGCATAAAACACAGACTAGAGAAACTAGGAAGAAACAGTTTTTTCCCCTGAAGAATAATACTAGAAAAAGAAAAGAAAGAAAGAAAGAAAGAAACAGCCCAATATATATATTTATAGTCCTCCTACCAGAAAGTGCAGGTGGATGAGTTGTGATGATTATGGTTGATGAGGCGAAGAAATCTTCTTCTGCGGCGACAGTAGAATGCATAACGGAGTCTGGACCAAACCAACCTTCTAATTTTACGAGCAGATCTTAGTCTCAGCCACATCACTTTCTTCGCTCTTATCAAAGAACCCTTGATCCTTTCTGTTAGGGTTCTTTTCCTGCAGAACTGGTAGCTTCTAAGAAATAACTGTCTCTTCTCCATCATCACCACTGAGCTGCTGCTGCTGTAATGCTCTGAACTATTGCTATATCCTCCTAATAACTCATTCCAAGTACCGCTACTGCTGCTCCTCGACAGCGGAGTTGGCCCCAGATGATGGCTAGTGTTGTAGCTGTAGTTGCGGTTCATTACCAGAGCCATGATGATCACTCCTGCTAGCTAGCTAGCTACCTGGTTATGTGTGCATGAAATGGAAATTGATGGATAGAAAGAAAGAACTTTTCAAAAAAAAAAAGAGGACAGAAAGAAAGGAAGAAAAAGGTAGCTGGCTATCTATGATCTGATCTAAAATAAAACAGGTGAGAGATTTTAAAGCAGAGATAAATAAGCCAATACGTACAACATAAGAAGGGAGGGAGGGAGGAGGCGGAAGGGGAAGAGGCCAAGGGGTCTGTTTGGCTTGCGTTATAAGGGAATATAATAACTAAGTTGATGTTGCTTCTCCCTGTTGTGGAGTTTTGTGCGAGCAGTGCGCCGCCGCAGTAGGAAGGAGCTGGACCCAAGCCGGTCTTTTCCTTCCTTCTTTTATACTCTTCACACGTACGTTGGGCAGGAAATTTAGAAGGATAAAGATGGGCGGTCACGTACCTTTTGTGTTGTTCTTTCCCTTTTTCTTTTCTCTCCCAAATTAAAAGGTTGGGTTTATGATGCATGATGAATGTAGATGGCTGGTTAGGTTTGAAAAGTTTTTTGTGGATCGGTTTGGGTCAATCTATGCCTGCTGACCAGTTCAAGTAGTTCTTGAGGGGAAAAAATATAATTCCAATATTATAATCTACAATGAATCATGCCTGCTGTACAGTGTTTTCCCACGCTAAACAAATTCTATTAATTATAATACACACAGTGTGTTTCTGTTAATTAATATTAATTACTAGCGGTACTTTTTTTCATTAGTTCCTGTTGAAAAATATATTTTTTAAAAGTAAATTTCGGAAAAATAAATTATTTTCTGATGTTTGGTAATGTAATGGAAAATAAGTTGAAAAATATTTTCCAGTGTTTGGTTATATCATGAAAAATGAGCTGGCAAATAACTTATTAAGTTTTATTTTTTTCAAGTTTATTAAAATAATGATGAACAAATCTTACAAATTAAAAAGTTGAATAAGAATGAAATTGAAAAAAATATAATTTCATAAATTATTTCAAATAAAATAAATATTAATCAAAATAATAGAGATCAATTTTTTTAAAAAAAAATAAAAGATGAAGAAATTAAAATAATAATAATTAACATTTCATAAATTATTTAAAATAAAATAAGTAACAATTAAAAGAATGAGGATCAAATTTGATAGATAAAAAATTTCAATAAAAAAATGATAAGGGAAAAGCAAATAACAATTATAAAAATGAGGACCAAAGTTAATATAAAAATTAAATTTTAAAAGATGAGATTGAAAAATAAACATTCAAAACAAAATATATATAACAATCAAAAGTTTAAAGACCAAATTTAATATAATCAGTAAATAATACGACATTTCTAAATTTTTCAAAACTTTCAGAAAGTGTTTTTTGTCTAAATTTTCCAGGAAAACACTTTCCTGAAAACCAAACCAAATTTTTCTTTAACTGAAAAGTATTTTTTTGTTGATCAACTTTTTTAATGACAAACAAATATAATAAAATTTTAAAAATAATTTTTTAAAAACTACTTTTTAAGAAACAAATACTATCTCTTTTGTCAGCCCTTGGTAGCACATGGCTTTCTTTCAAGTCCAGTACCAAGATCATCATGCCATGATAATGAGCCTCAAATAATCACAAGATGTGTCAAGTAGAAGCGTTCAGTTCATGCATGCAAGGCAATTTCCGTGAAAAGGGCAAAAAAAAAAAAAAAAACTTTAGTCAGAATGCTTAGCTTTCTAAACTTTGACTCTGAAATATTACAGATCAAATAATCAGGACAGTTGTAACAAATGGCTACTAACATTAGCGCACAAAACCTGCCTTGCAAGTCTAAACATTCAGTAGGAAATTGTCTTATCTTGATTCTCTGGAAATCACCTGTTGTCAACATTTGATACCTACAATCAAGACCTTAAGCATGTACTTCTGAGTTTACCATGCATGGATGAAGTGCCTTTCACACCAAGACTACTTGTGTAGCAAATCTAAAATAATACTTGAAAAGAGAGAGAGATTCCAACAAAATAAGTAAATAAATTCGTAAAATAAATCATCTAACTTGCGAAAACAATATAATCAGAGACTTTCAACTTTTAACCATGGCAAATAAATAATTCAGCACAGAGAATTCAACGGACTCAAAAGTCAAATGTGCTTTCTCCTATTCTATGGTAGAGTCAAAACATTAATAATACCTAATTGGAACTGTGGAAAAACACTGTTGATATAGAGTGAAAACAATAGTGTAATGATAGTTTTGTCATGAGTTACTGAGAATATTTAGATATTTTCCGATTGTTAGTACTTGTTTTTTTTATTATCTAATTAAAATAAAACCATCTAAATATTATTTTTTACAAAAAAAAAAAAACCCTTGCACCTGCTAAAAGATCATTCGGGGGTGGGGTGGTTTTGCTTCACCCAGTAACATCATCAAGTGCAACAATTAGAATCATCAATTTACTTCCTTTGAATAACACAATTTAAACATCCATGAAAGAAATAACTATATTATTACTAAGATTATAATGACATCCCACGCAATTAGGAAAGACTTCCTGTCAAAGTAGAATTGTGGAAACCTGTTTCTTGTGACAAGGTCAAATTTATGGGACACAAAACCCTGCCATGGTAACCAAAATATGTAGATTCCAGCATCAAACTTCAAATCCTACAACCTTTTTCCAATTACTTGACAACAGCAAGAAAAGCTAAAAGTACCCTTTCTTAGTATGCCATGATGCAAATAGTTATGACGAGGATGGCAAACCGAAATGTAAAATAGCAATGATGAGTTAAATCCACAACTCACATAATGGCCCTGGTTTAGCACACATGCAACAGCAAAAACAAGTTCACAAGAATCAAAACGCAATTTCACGTTGCAAATGGGAAATTGCAAACGTGAAATCTAAAATTTCCATATCTTGAACACAAGTGGAAGCAGGGTGGACAATCATTGATATTTGAAGGGTAAACAAACAATTCAGCCAATTTTATGGTGACCTCTAATGTCTTAAGTATGACGTCTAAAAGTTCTGTATCTACAAAGCAGAATAGGCAACAAAGGTAGATAACCATGGACAAACAGGCAACAATAGAGAAGCCTGACATCAGCAAGTGAAATGCTTAAACCAAATGAAAATAGAGGACTGAGGGCTATGAAACACTCTCAAGGAAATTGACACCAATGATAGCACACATTTCTTTCCTGAAGCAGAAAGACAACCTCATATTCCTCAACTCTTTGCTTTAAGGGTACTTATCTTACCCTTTTGTTTCAGTCCCTCCATTCTTGTCACCTACTAGTTTCATTTGCAGCAGCAACTTTTGCAGGGTAATTGGAGAAGTCCATGTCAATAAGTGACATGTCATATGGTGCAGATACAGAATTAGAAGAATCCACAAGAAGGGAAGATTTCATTGCATCAGAATGTGCAGAATTGAGCACTGAGGTATCATTTTTGGGTGTGCTTGTGGCGGAGGAAGACTGACTGGATAGCTGAATCTCGTCTATCTTGTTTCCAAATACGAGTTTGTTTTTCCTCACAGCATCCATCTCGTGGCCAGTTGGCACAAAGGTTCGCGAGCGATACTTTCTTGTTCCCTCATCACCCTCAGTATGGTTGTAGAGCACATAATCATGATAAGTAGGTGCAAACTGCAAATATTTTAATAATCATTGGCATATAAATAGGCATGGTTTTGAAAGGACCCATGGGAGGAAACAAAAATTTGTCAGGCATACCTGGTGAACAGTGTCATGGTATAAGTCATTCAACTTCAGGGCATGTGCAAGACTGCGTGTCAGATCACAAGACCCAGCAATATTCGCACCAGCATACTCTTTGTATGGAAATGCATAAAGATGACCAACAGCAGCTATAAGCATCTCCACACATATAATAAAATCTTGAAACTGAGCAGCTTCCTCTGCATCCTTTATAAATCCAGACTTTGCAGCAAGAAAAACCAGAACTCCCTAAAGAAGAAAAATAGAAACATAACTAGATCATCACCAAGCTCACACTTCTTTTGCTCCCATCTTTTAATTGTCCACAGATAAATTTAACATGAGACTAGGACACTCAAAGAATAAAGTAGATGCATTCTACATTGAAGAAGTAAGAACAATTGAATTTCCCCCCGCTTTTTAGGCTCAGAAGGGGAGGCAGTCGGCCAGTGTATTAGGAGAATGAGAGTTTCAAAAGGTAATTACTCCCAAATCTAATAACTAATAATGAGGCACAGAGGTAGATGATTCCTTTTAGCAGATGGATGCTAGGACCTAATAATGAAGGGATCCTATCAAAAAGCAACATTGGTGGTGCCATATCAAGAATTTTTACAAACTGAAGCTCCAATCGCAGACTGGTATCACTACACCAATATTGCGAAGAAGAAAAACAACAAAGAGAAGATAATAATAGTCTGCAAGTATATCTCTCACAATTCTAAGAGAAAGTAATAAGTTCTAAACAACATTACGCTTCTCTTACATTGGTAAATGTCTCTTTTTTTTTTCTTTTTTCATATCCTGCGATTTGTAAATAAAATACTAAAGGTAAAGCATGCTGTAGTTAGATGTTACGAATTGATGCAGGAAGAATGTCAGAATAAGAAGAATATGAATTTTTCCTAGGAGATTTATTTTCTTTCTTAGCATAAAAGATCCTTTGGAATTTCCTATCAAGTAGATTAGTTCTACAGACTCTAGAGAACCCCGAGAATTAACTGTGATTGTAAGGGGGCAAGGGGTATCATTGGAGAGCTCTTGAGAATTAAGGTTCGGGAGTCAGTCAAGGTACTACCTGAAATTGCTATTTACTCTACTTGATTTCTTGATGAATTTCAGTTAATGTTTTAATCGTTCTTAACTCTCTGCAACTTGTGCACAGACGGTGAATAGGGAAAGCTAAAAGGCACCAAGAGTTCTAAGAAGTAATAGCAGCACAACTTAGGCAGCTGAAAAGGCTTGTTACATGTGTCCTCATACATGTGGGGCACAAAATATGACTTATCAGACTAAAACTTGCAGCAACGTTACCAGATAGGAAATCATGCAAAGGCTTGCATACAGATCAAGTCATTTTGAATCCAATAGGCATAAACTTGAAAAGTCACTCGAGAATCATGTGCTTTCTCTGCTCTTCAGGGATAGCACAAAGACTTCAACTACGAGCACATTGCATGCAAACAAAACTTTGAACAATCAGTCTGTAAAGCTTCATAATGAGAACAAACTGCGGATAAAGTTTTACCTGCCAGTAAGTCAAGAAAACAACAGATTTGATGATGATAAACTTCGGAACTGGGTTGAAAGGCTGAAGCAGATCTTTGCATGCCACATAAAACAATGCCAAAGCATACAATGCCATTGTATACGAGATTGTGTATATAATGGTGAGATACAGATACGATTGGTTAGGACTGAAATTCCCATCCTTGTATTTTCCTTTTGCATAAAGTATGAGTGTAACAGCAACTAAAAAAGGCTTCAGAATCACAAACTGCAAACAGCCCTGCTTGCACCTCCGGATAAAACGCCTGCATTGAATCAAAACTCAAAACTCAGACAGAAATTAATGATAACGAACTTCAGTGAATATACAACTGCAGGTTATGGAGTAAATATTTTCTGAACAAAACAGGTAAATGAGATTTGTGCATGCCCCAAAGCCATAAAAAAAGAGGAACTCACCCATCCAATGGAACGGGAGGAAAGCAACAAGTCATCAGACACCATGATGGCTTCATAGCCCGCCCACTTAAACTTAGCACAACTGCTCCAGGGCCGCCAACCCAAGCCAGGCATAAGGACAGAAAGTTATAAATGACCCAAGCTTCATAACTGAAACAGTTAATAAATCATTAGCATAAATGGTTCATGCAGTATATACTACACAAAGAAAGCTTCTTAGCCCCTG
Source organism: Populus trichocarpa (assembly GCF_000002775.5). Lineage (NCBI taxonomy): Eukaryota > Viridiplantae > Streptophyta > Magnoliopsida > Malpighiales > Salicaceae > Populus > Populus trichocarpa. Next base: position 127,416 of record NC_037289.2, on the reverse strand, counting down.
CAACGGGAATATTATCATTACAAGATCCTAGTTGTCTGCATAAATTTTTTTGGGATATTGTTGGATGCAGGATAAGGTTGGCTTATTCATTCCAAGGAGCATGAAGTAGAATAACATTTAACAGTAATAGTGTCAAATTTACGGAATGATAACACAAAGGAAGGTGAAAAACATTGAGCCAGTTACTGTCACCCCTTGGTTCGACAATGGTAGAAAGGGGAAGGTGGTCAATCTATGCTACTGCAGAACACAGGGAAGACCCCATGTCCCAGAGTGGCATCTCAAGAGCTTATCAAATGACACACCAGCTAAATATGTGGATCTAACCCAGATCAGACCACTAGCAGGCCTCAGAAGAACCCTTGGATTGATACCTGGTGACACAAAGCCATCCAGATTAATAGTAACACTACCATCACAACCACTGTGCCATCACATAATCACCATGACCATTTCAAAACAATACCATCACCAGACAATGTTTGCAATCAACCATTCTTTCATAGGAAATCTTAGTGTTTTGAGCTTAAATGCCCTACTGATTCGATGTACAATTGCATTTATCAACACTAAATGTCTGGATGATACAATCTGTATGCCTACAAGAGTAATTCAACTGTCCATTTGTATTTTGAAGCGAGATACAAGGAAAGGAAAAGGAAGGAAAATTTAAGCTAACAATTAATGCTTGTTGGTAATCAATAACTCCAAGCTCATGTAGGAATGATACATAGATGCTTGCTATTGTAATCCACTTTGTTAGGAAATATTGTGACATTTGGATATCAATACAAATTTAGATACACAGTATATAAATAGATAGAGGCTACTGCAATTTTATAAAACAACGAAATACACTTACACTTCACGAATGGAATTGAAATAGATTGAACTCTCTGGAAAAATTAGGGACAAGAAGGACATCAATGCATAAACCTGTGAGCATTTGACCAAAAGAAAATCTTTCTCAGTTACACCTTCCAGAAACAGCAAAAGCAACAGGACAAACAGATTGTTCCGCATGCTTTGTGAATAGATTAACATGCAATCATGCACAAAGTATAGCTTCTGCGCATTTTAGACCATTCGTTCACAAATATTTGTTTGAACATGCTTAACTGACTGTTAAAGGTGAAGATTTTTTTTTCTTAATGAAAACTAGACAAAAAACTCTTATCATGATTATTAAATAAAACATCTTTCTACTCACTTTCTTTTTCCGATGTTTATTAAAAAAAAAAAAGGTTCTGCTAGATTATAAGCGCACATTTTTTCCTTATTTACTATCTTGGTGATTTGGTAAAATCTCTCTCTTTTCTTCTTCATTTTCCTTCATGTTTCTTGATTGAACTAGTATATATAAAATAGCAGCAAGTGACAAAGAAGAGAAGCACAAACCGGGACCATAAAGATGATGCGGACAATGTATCTCTGATAAGTAGGTTCAGTGTAATTCAGAAGGTGCCTGTAGATGTGGAAAATAGCCAAAGCCATAGCTCCCAAGGCGCAAAAGAAAGCAATAATGCTAAAGTAAATTGGCAGCAATTCAGCCATCGTGAGCAAGCAAGGAAAATAACTAATCAACCAGAAGGAAAAAATTGTGCCTACAATCATCCAAATAAATGAACAAATAGTTAACGACTGAAAATAAAAAATAAAATTGGCGAAAGCAGATGAATAATGAGCATAAGAAGTAAATAGGAAGGAACCTTGATGAGTGAGTTAATTAATAATAATGTATTGTAATCATTTTCTTCATACAATTGGAGGAGCAGGAGCTTTGGAAATCGCGAACCCTAAACCGAATCATTACTGTCAGAAAGAGGAGAAAGATTGACAAATAAAAAAAACATCCTGTAGCTACAAATAAATAAATGTAAAAGTGGTAGTGTTAATTGATGAATATGGAGATGATAGAAATGAAACCACCAACTTACAGAATATTAATTAGGGAGAGGTGACGAGATCTGACTGACGGAGTCGGAGTGTTAAGGAAGTAAAAGGGAAAGATAAGGAGGCGTTGCTCCTCCGTTTACTCAAACAACTAGCACGCAATTATGGCGGAGGAGAGGATTGATATCGCTGTTAGACAGACGGAGGGAGGGGATTGCAATTTCAATATATCTGTTCTCCAATTTCTTTCTCTCTTCCTTTATTTCATTATTTTTCTTTGCCAGCTTTTTTTTTTTCTCCCTTGAACAAAAAAAGGTTTAATAATTAATTTAACTGCAGGAAATTACGGGTATGTTTTTAAAATTTTGATTTTTTTTATTTTTAAATCATTTTAATATGTTATATTAAAAATAATTTAAAAAAAATAAAAAATTATTATTTTAATATATTTCAAAATAAAAAATATTTTCTAATTTTAAATATAAAAAAATCAAAATAATAATAATCTTTAATATACCTTACCTGATGTAAGTATGGCTACTTTTTTTTTAATTAGAAAATTAAATTAAAAAAATAATAAAGCATTAATGCCAACTGGCCAATGAACTGGACAAGATGGAGGTCATAAGAAATAATAATCTCTTAATGCTATTAATTTTGCTAATATCACCCTCTGAAGATAGGTTCATCAAGTGATTTTGTTCGTAGTATCAAAATAAACCAAATTATGATAATATATTGGCATTGAGATTTACTAGTAAATAGGATGAGAATATAGCATGATTCAACAATAAAATTACATGTGGAGTTATCAAACATATTTGTTTTTCGAAAGAAAAAAAACTACGGGGACATTTCTTTTTCTCCTGGTGTGTTTTTTGTTTTTTTTTTTTTTCTAAAGTAAAAAAAAAAAAAAAAAAAGAAAGAGAGGTGGGTTAGTGGGCCAGTGAGCGAGCCCACAAAATGAAGTCCAGGAGATAAAATATCTCCTATGAATCATCAGATCAGATGCTCATTGTATTTTGGCCTTTGTTCAGGGCAGCAAGCATTTTTAAATACAGATATCTATCGTTCTATATTATTTATCGACAAGTAAAGGTTAAAGAGCAAAGGAAGAGGTGGAGGTTTCCAAGGCCATAAGTTTTTGAGAAGGCGCGCCCTTATCTTCCTTCTTCTCCTTCCCACTCTTACTTTGCACTATACACTACAAACTCGCTCGCCGGCTACACCCCTTAAACATCACATTCTCTCTATACTTCCAACTCTCCCTTCCCTTCCCTTTAGCAGAGGGTGAAATTACGAAGAAGAAGAATAAAAAAAAAATGGCTTCTACTTGTACTGTAATTGGGGTTTCTTCTCTTTTCCCTTCTACTACTACTAATAGTTGTAGAAGAGCAACGACGACGACACATTCGTCACCAGCTATACCATATCCTTCTTCGTCGTCTGCTCCTTTTTTGTCTGAAAGGCCTCCTCATTTCAATTCTTTAATAGCCAAAACGCAACTTAGCTTTAAACACAGCCTTATTATTAATAATAGCAGCAGCAGCTTCTCTCCTCCTAGTGCTATCGCTTCCCCAAATTCCATCCTCAGCGAAGAGGCCTTCAAGGGGCTAGATGGGTTTTCTGATTTCGAAGCTGATGTCGATGCCGGCGGTGCTGATGTCGATTACGCTTCTTCTGAAACTGAGCCAAGTAGCAATACTAGTGAGGACGAACTTGACGTTTCTAAATTGGGTTTGCCTCACCGCCTTGTCCAAACCCTCCAGAATCGAGGAATCACTCACCTTTTTCCCATTCAAGTCTGTACTTCCCTCTTTTCCTTTTATCTTGTTCTTGTTTGTTACTGCTATTTCTATCCTCTGGTTTTTATTATCACTATCATTATTTTTGTCACGTTCCATTACATTGCGCTCCACATTTCTTAGTTTACTCTTTTTCTTTGCTTTTTACTGCATTAATAATACATGCTGTTATTTGAGATATCATCAATGTCCCGTCCCTAATTTTCCTAGGACATCACTTGTTTGGGATATTTAGTTAGTTTACTTTCCTGTACAATGTTATTATCCCTTTTCTAACCACTTAACTTATCCTTTTGATTTTCAATGATTTAGAGAGCTGTTTTAATTCCGGCTCTGGAAGGTCGAGATCTCATTGCTCGTGCAAAGACTGGGACTGGCAAGACATTAGCCTTTGGCATTCCGATCATCAAACGCCTTACTGAAGATGCTGAGCTAAGAGGTTCGCAAAGGTGGGTGCTCACTATACCTGCCTCACATGTCTTCTACCCTTTGTTAATGTGGGTTCATGTGCTTCATTAATGTTTTTCTTTTGCTTCTTAACAGGCGAACTGGTAGGCTTCCTAAAGTTTTGGTCCTAGCACCTACTCGGGAGCTAGCAAAGCAAGTAGAGAAAGAAATTAAAGAGTCTGCACCTTATTTGAGCAGTGTTTGTGTCTATGGAGGGGTTTCGTATGTCACACAACAAAGTGCTCTTTCTCGTGGAGTTGACGTTGTGGTTGGAACTCCTGGTCGAATCATTGACCTATTGAAAGGTAACAGCCTCAAATTGGGAGAGGTTGAATATTTGGTCCTTGACGAGGCTGATCAAATGCTTTCATTTGGATTTGAGGAGGATGTGGAAGTTATTTTAGAAAATCTACCATCAAAGCGACAGAGCATGCTTTTCTCTGCAACTATGCCTACCTGGGTTAAAAAATTGGCAAGGAAATATTTGGATAATCCTTTGCAAATTGACTTGGTATAATCCCCTTTCTTTTATCATGTCTGTGTGTTCTTTGATTCTTGTTATGCAAGTTTCTGCTGGTACTGGATAATTAGAGAACTTTACTAGCACAGTATTTTTTGGAGTTGGGTGTGGAAAAGAAAAGAAAAAAATAAACAAAATGAATAAGTTACTGCGTGCACCTTGACAGTAAACAAGAAGATTAATAAATTTATCTTATTTACCTTTGTGATGGATTTAAACCTAAAAATATGTTTGTTATCCTTTCCTCTTTCACAGGTTGGTGATCAAGAGGAAAAGCTGGCAGAAGGAATCAAACTTTATGCGCTATCAGCCACAGCAGCTTCGAAGCGTACCATTCTTAGTGATCTTGTAACGGTATGAGTTGGCAGTCCCGTCATTCAAAATCTATTTATGTCTTTATTATTGGAGTTTCTACAGGTGCCTGAGCCTGCATAAGTTCTGAAGAGAGCTTTGTTCGTGTTCCAGATGGTTTGTGCAAGCATTGCTCATTCAGAACAAAAAATAAAATAAAATAAAATGCTGCATTAGCTTACTTTCAAGAAAATAAAACTAAAAATATATCAATTTTGTCCTTGTAGTATGAGGTGTCAACATCCCATCATATCTTAATTGAAAAAAAAAAATGGCATTGCAGGATCTTAACTTTTTTGCCCCAAAGAATATGTATACACTGTATTTAAAGATTCCAGGACTTCTTAAATAGACACTGTTAGGTTGCTATATTTTAGAGGATTGTCAGAATCTGTGCAAGCAAACTTTGGAAAACTGAACTTGGGGAAGCACTTCCATGATAAGCAACAAAGACCATGCTAGAATTCTGTAGGCACACACTTGAATACTTTTCATTTAGAAAACCCTACAAAGATTTTGTTATACACTTTTATATGTGTCACTTACATCTATCTGAGTGAAAATCGGTACTTACAGTGACAAACTTTTGTCTTTTATGATAAAACATTTACCTTGTTAGTAATTTTTTACTGCAATGCATTATTTGTTTCATACATTATCAATTACTGTCATGATAATGGGACTCATTATTGATTGAAGTGATTTCAGAACCAGAGGTAACTGTTGTTTCTAAAGCAGAGAACATTTCCATTATATTTAGGTCTATGCAAAGGGTGGGAAGACTATTATCTTTACTCAGACCAAACGAGATGCTGATGAAGTCTCTATGGCGCTAACAAACACTATAGCTTCGGAGGCATTGCATGGAGATATATCTCAGCATCAGAGGGAGAGAACTTTGAATGGTTTTCGACAGGGAAAGTTCACTGTGCTTGTTGCCACTGACGTTGCATCTCGTGGGCTTGATATCCCAAACGTTGATTTGGTAAAGTCATGGAATTGCTATTGTTATGATTACATAAGAAATTTATATCACTCCTTTTGTAATGATTACATAAGACAGCTCTGTTCTTTTCGTAACTTTCTGATTTATTTTTATGTTAGTCAGTTTTGTGTGTTCTAAAAGCTGCAAGAATTGGGAGGGGGGGGGGGGGGGCTTTTTTTCTCTAAAAAACAAGCTGAGATAGGCTCTCTTACCACAGTTAATATTGAAGATTAGATTTTGTGTGTTTTGGAACTCAGAGAGTATGGAATTTATCCCAGTAACTCTGAGTGAGACAGGTTAAGTTGTTATTATAATGATGTGAGAAAAGTGCTTCAATCATTATGAAAAGCATGAATGTAGATATATGATATTCAATGCCTAGATGACTTTTCACACAAGATCTTTCAATTGAATTTTTTCCATTCCTTTGTTTTTATCCCAAACACCCAGGTTGTTTTTTCAATAGCTAAGAAACTTGTGCTGGCCCTTTTCTCCAGATTATCCACTATGAACTTCCCAATGATGCAGAAACTTTTGTGCATCGCTCTGGTCGTACTGGACGTGCAGGGAAGGAAGGTACAGCCATTTTGATGTTCACTAGCAGTCAAAGGAGGACTGTCAGATCCCTTGAGCGTGATGCAGGGTGCAAGTTTGAGTTTGTTAGTCCACCAGCAATTGAAGAGGTTTTGGAGTCATCAGCTGAGCAAGTCGTTGCCACTCTAAGTGGAGTTCATCCTGAGTCTGTAGAGTTTTTCACCCCAACTGCCCAGAAATTGATTGAAGAACAAGGAACAAATGCTCTTGCTGCTGCACTAGCACATTTGAGTGGATTTTCTCAGCCTCCTTCATCTCGGTCTCTCATTAGCCATGCACAAGTAAATAACTAGCAATCAGATTTCAAATTTTAACGAAGTGCTTGATTTTTCTTTTAGGCATTGCTCCTCATGAAATTTGCAGATTTGATATGATCTAATGTGCAATGATTGCTTGTTTCCTTTTTTAATCAGGCTAGTCTCTAGTTGGACAGTAATTTAGTAACTAACTGCTTCTGTTTAAATAATATTAAGAAATCGCTCGCAAAAAGTGCATTATTTGCAATGCAAGTGGTTGGTAGGACTGCTTGCTTTTCTCTCACATTTTCACTCAATCATGCTGAAGACAACTTGCCATAACACCTGTGATCATGTTCCATGGATGCTAGTATTGCTGTCAACTAAATTCCCTGATTTCTCAGAAACCATGTTTACTTAATTGTACATGCAGCCTTGGCACATTCCTGAGTCTGTTATTTTCTGTAGCAAACTTCTAGAAGCATTTCCTTTTCTGATTAACATGTAGATGATATCCTTTTTCTACTCCAGAAATGTAGTAAATATGCAACCCATCAGGTATTATGATTAGGATGTGGTCTGGTATTTTGTTTATTCGTTTTCTGTGCTTGACAATTTATCTATTTGCTATTTTTAATTTTTTCTTTAGATAATTGCTGTATATTTGTTTCCTTTACTATTATAGGTGGACTACAACCTTTATAGCTATTTTAGCATCTTGCTGTTAACTTGAACTGGACCTCTGTATCTGCAGGGATGGGCAACGTTACAGTTGACTCGGGATCCAACATATTCTAGAGGGTTTCTATCTGCTAGATCTGTTACTGGATTTCTTTCTGATGTTTATCCTGCAGCAGCTGATGAAGTTGGAAAAATACATGTTATTGCAGATGAAAGGGTGTGTTTCTGCAAAATGTTTTGAACATGTTCAGTGGATTCTTTTCTTCTTGATGCATTTCATTCTTTAAAACAAGTTAAATATAATAAGTTTATATCAGGTTCAGGGAGCAGTTTTTGATCTTCCAGAGGAGATTGCAAAAGAATTGTTGAATAAGCAAATACCACCTGGAAACACTATTGCAAAGATCACCAAGGTTCTTTTTAGATTTTGGCCACTCATTATCATTGTTTCTACATGACCACATAGGCTGCTTGAATTAGCTGCACTGATAGTATACAGCCTAAAATCCGTAGATTATGTCTCTGGCAGAGTAGTAAAATCTTTTTATTAACTTTGTTTGCAGTTGCCTGCATTGCAAGATGATGGTCCTCCAGGTGATTTTTATGGAAGGTTTTCTAGTAGGGATCGTCCTGCTAGAGGGGGTCCTAGGGGCCAGAGAGGTGGCTTTAGATCTTCCCGTGGTCGGGGAAGTGGTAGAGATTCTGATGATGGAGGAACGTACAGGCGTGGTGGTCGAAGTAACAGTAATGAGAATAGTTGGTCCCAGATGTCGAGAAGCAGTGGAGATGATTGGCTGATAGGTGGTAGAAGATCAAGCAGGCCACCATCTCGGGATAGGTATATTCTTTTGTCATAGCAAACTTGGGTTCATTTTTCCAGTCAATATTGCTAGTATGATTAACCTTAAAGCATAAGCCACAATATCAATAGCAATGACAGCTTTAGTGGGCTCATCTCTTGGCCAAGACTTGCTCGCGTTCCTCTTGTTTAATTCTTTCCCTGCGATGTTGTTTGGTATTCTGGTTGAATCCAGTAATCATGCACTCGATCAGATCTTTGGTGACCCCAATAGGATGAGATTTGGGTACATGCATGATGTTGGCAGCTGGTGGATTTCTTTTTTGTTTTTCTCCTGTTTTTTTTTGTTTCCTTTTTTGCCACTGTTGTGTTTGTTATCTTTTGCTGTTTTGTGTGATTGAGGGTTTGGACATATTTGATCATACAAGTTGCAGTCGTCTATTATATACAGATACGTTGAAATTGACATGACATCTTTATTGTGCATAACAGAAGCTTTGGAGGCTCTTGTTTTAATTGTGGGCGGTCAGGGCACAGAGCATCAGAATGCCCTAACAAGAAAGATTTTTAGTTGTCTTCTTGACTTGTGGATTTTTGGCATTGTGAAGAAGTTGGAGACTGCTGCCGTTGGGGACGCTGGGAATTGTTTTCTATTTTGTTTGCAACTGTAGGCCTGATAACATTCCCATGAAAAGGAGGGGATTCAATTTGAAATTGGTTCACTCGTGTGGTGGATTCTGATATTTTATTTGCTGCTTTGATCGAACAATTCTTTTCTAAGATTATCATTCAAACCTTTACAAAACTAACCTTTACAAAACTTACGTACAGCCATGCTCTCATGCTTGCTAATGGCACATTTTATCTTATACTAGTTAAAATATACTACATATTTGCTAACAAATATGTATTTTTCATTCTATGAGATTGAAATAGGTATTTGTTTTTGTAGTTTTTGTTTTATTTCATTCCAATTAGTGAGGAGATAATCTTCAATACTTTCCTAGTAGGTAGTACCAATGAGTTTTATTTTAGCAAATAACTTTTTATTTTTAGACAAGTTAGATAAATTAAAAAAGTGATTCATATCACAATTTCACCTATTAAAAATGCCTAGGGCATGATAGTTAAAAGTGGGGGTCTCAACTTTGTCGCAACTTTGGTATTATTGTTGGGGTAACTTTGCATGTAGCTATAATGGTGTAACATGTAAGTTCCATCGGGTTTGAATAAGTTGTAAATTCAGGATTGAATACAACTACTACTATGTAAATGTATCCACACTAGCTTTGAGATCACAAAAATTTTTGCAAGTAAAAACATTATAAAAATAAAAGCTAATTCTAATTTGTTTTATTCAATACAACAAGAAAAAATTAAAAAGACTAAAAACAAAATTGGATTGCAAAAAATATAACGTGACCAAACATATTGAAGTGGACAAGAGAGATGTGAGGAAAAGAAGTAAATAAAAGAAAAGTTTGGAAGAAGTAGGAGCCAAAGAAGAGGAGATGGGGGAGGAGTCAACAACCCTGCAACTTTTATTAATTCATTAAAACTATCTATAATGTGAAAAATTATATATAAATAGTAAAAGCCAAATCATGACCTATTAAATAAAATTGTTCAATAAAATAATAAAAATAATCCTAATTAATAAATACAAATTAAAAATACAATTACACGCGCTTGGACATTCTAAATCTCTCGAGATCAAAAAGTGATAATTTCATCCTTATATATACATTCACGTTATCTATGACATTGTTCTAATGTCTCCATCACATTCCACGCTATGAGGTTAAAGGAGACCAATAGGTGATCTCTTCCAAATAGACACACAAAGACTAATGTAAACATGTGCTTTTGTAAAGCAAGGCCTTAACAGTGATCAAGATTCAAGACGCCCATGCCAGAATTCTTTAGGCTTTAGTGTTTAGGATTTAGGGGTTAGGAATTGGGGTTTGGGGGTTCAAGGTTAAGGTTCGGGTTTTGGGTTCGGAAATTCAGGTTTTCGAGTTTCGAGTTTAGAGTTTGGGTTTGAGTTTGTTTCGGATTTAGGGTTTGAGTTTTAGGGTTTGAGGTTTTCAGGTTTTCTGGTTTGGGGTTTTGGGTTTTGGGTTTAAGTTTTAGGGTCTAGGGTTTGAGATTTTTAGAGTTTTGGATTTTAGGGTTTTGGGTTCGGGGTTAGGGGGTTTGGGTTTCAGGTTTTCGGGGTTCGAGGGTTGGGGGTTCTGGTTTCGGGATTCGGGGATCGGGGTTCGGGGTTCCGGGTTCGAGATTCGAGCCCTTCAATATTCCCAGGCTAGCTAGGGCTAGGCATTAGGCATACATATTTTGGGAATGAGAGAGCTTTTTCTTCTTTTTTTTAAAGTATTTTTAAATTGAAAAAATATTAAATTAATATTTTTAAAAATATTTTCTAATAAGTTTGGTGTAATATTAAAAATAAAAAAAATTCAATTTTTTTATTTTAATATATTTTTAAATAAAAAATTATTTTAAAAACACAAAAAAATAGAACAAAAAATTTACTGGAACAAAAGAAAATAATTAAATTATAAACTAATATTATAGCTTCCTACCAGAAAGTACAGGTGGGAGAGTTGTGATGATTATGGTTTATAATTTAAGGGGGAGAAATCTAATTCTGCGGCGATAGCAGAATGCATTACGGAGTCTGGACCAAACCAACCTTCTAAGTTTACGAACAGATCTTAGTTTGAGCCACATCACTCTCTTCACTCTAATAAAAGAACCCTTGATCCTTTCTGTTACGGTTCTTTTCCTACAGAACTGGTAGCTTCTAAGAAATAACTGTCTCTTCTCCATCATCATCACCGAGCTGCTACTGTAATGCTCTGAAGTAGTAGCGTTGCTATGTCCTCCTAATAACTCATTCCAAGTACCGCTGCTGCCGCTCCTCAACAGTGGAGTTGGCCCCAGATGCTTAATAGTACTATAGCTGTAGTTGCGATTCATTACTAGAGTCATGATATGAAATGATAAGAATATCCTGCTACCTGTAGGTTATGTATGTGTGCATGAAAAGAAAGGAAAGGAAGAAAGAAAGAAAGAAAGAAAGAAAGAAGGAAGAAGATACTATCTATGATCTAGAATAAAATAAAACAGGCTTGGGTTTTTAAAAGAAGGAATAAGCCAGTGCTAGCAACTTAATTTAATTAAATTAAATGAAGTAGGGGAAGGGGGAGAAGCCAGAGGGAGTGTTTGGTTTGCGTTCCAAGGGAATATAAATAAATAAATAAATAAACGAGCAGGGGGGCGCCGCCGCAACAAGCAGGAGGAGCTGTTTTTACCTAAGCCGGACTTTTCCTTGCTTCTTTTATAGTCTTAACACGTTGAGCTGGGCTGGATGGGTGGTCACGTGCCTTTTGTGCTGTGCTGTTCTCTCCCTTTTCTTCTCTCCCCTATCCGATGGATACAGACAGGGTTATGATGCGTGATGAATGCGGATGGCTGGTTGGGTATGAAAACAATTTATGGGGACAGATTGGTTTGGATTAATCTTATCCGTCCTAATCGTCATCGACCATCACCATCTCACTAGTAATTGTTTCCCTAACCAAGTTCTATTAGCCAAGTACATTCTCTTTTCTCTACTATTTTTTGGATCAATGCAATCCATCCATCCCCATTGAAATTCAAACAATATTGTAAGTAGTGTTTAGTGTTTCCTAGACGACTTTCTTTCAAGATCATCAGGCCCCGATAATGATCCTCAAATAATCATAACGTGTGTCAAGTAGAAGCATTCAGTTTAGTTCATGCCTGTGAGACAATAACCGTGACAAAGGGACAAAAACGCTCTTGTCAGAATGCTTAGCTTTGACTCTGAATTACTGATCAAATTATCAAATAAGGTATAGCAAATGACTACTAACATTAGCGCACAAAACCTGCCTTTCAAGTCTAAACATTCAGTATGAAAAAAATTACTCGTCAACATTATTAGATACCTACAATCAAGAAACATGTACTTCTGGGCTTACCATGAATGAGTTGCCTTTCACACCAAGACTTGTATCAAATCCAGCCATACACACAAATCTAAAATAGCAGTACTTACAGGAGTCATCAAATCCAGCCATACACACAAATCTATAATAGCAGTACTTACAGGAGTCTTATTCCAACAAACTAAGTAAAATAAATCATCTAATTGTGAAAAAAATCTAATTAAAGAAATTTCTACCATGCCAAATAACTAATTCAGCTCATACAATTTAACGAGCACAAAAGTCAAAAGTGCTTTACCTTATTTTGTAATAGATTCAAAACATAAAAATCAAAAAGATTATTCGTGGGTGGGTGGTTAATTTGTTCTACCTGGTACAATCATCAAGGGCAACAATTAGAATCATCAATTTATCTAATTTAAAAGACAAAATTAAAACATTCACAAAAGATATGACTACAATAGCAGAGCATCCCACGCGATTAAGAAAGATTTCCTGTCAAAGTAGAATTGTGGAAACCTTTTTTATTTGTCACAATGTCAAACTTATGGGCATGAACTATGCTATATATATAGCAACTAAAATATGTTGTAGATCCAGCATCAAACTTCCAATCACATGACCACCAAGAAAAGCTATAAGTACGCTATGCTCTATAGTATGACACAATGAAAATGGTTATGACAACAATGGCAAACCAAAGTGTAAGTAGCCATGATGAGTTAAATCCACAACTCAAATAATGGCCCTAGGTTAGCGCTTATAGAACAGCAGAAACAAGTTCACAACCCAATTTCACATTGCAAATGTAATATCTAAAACTTTCTTTTCTAGAACGCAAGTGGAAGCAGGGTGGACAATCACTGATATTCTAAGAGTAAAAAACAATCCAACCATTTTCACAATGAACCTATAATGTCTTAAGTATGACATCTAAAAGTTATGTATCGACAAAGAATAATGGGTAATAAAGGCAGATAACCCTAGATGGGGCAATTAAATCGCAATCAAGGGATCTTGACTTCAGCAACTGAAATGTTTAAACCAAACGAAAGTAGAGGATCGAGGACTACAAAACACTCTTGAGATTAGCTTTCCTGGAGCAAAAAGATGACCTCATATTCCTCAACTCCCTTTTTGAAAGAAACTTTTCTTACCCATTTGTTGCAGTTCCCCCATTCTTGTCACCTAATCCCAGTTTCATTTGCAGCGGCAACTTTTGCAGGGTAGTTGGAGAAGTCCATATCAATAAGCAACATATCATATGGCGAGGATAAAGAATCAGAAACACCCATAAGGTGGGAAGATTTCATTGCATCAAAATGTGCAGGATGAGGCACTGAGGAATCATTTTTGGGGGTGCTTGTGGTAGAAGAAAAGTGACTGGATAGCTCATCCATCTTGTTTCCAAACATGAGTTTGTTTTTTCTCACAGCATCCATCTCCTGGCCAGTTGGCACAAAGATGCGCGAGCGATACTTTCTTGTTCCATCATCACCCTCAGTATGGTTGTATAGCACATAATCATGATAAGTTGGTGCAAACTGCAAATAACTTAATAATCATTAGAATTGCCACAGGCAGTTTTTAAAAGAACCCATGGGAAGAAACAAAAACTTGTAGGCATACCCGGTGAACAGTGTCATGGTATAAGTCATTCAACTTCAAGGCATGTGCAAGACTACGTGTCAGATCACATGAACCAGCAATATTTGCACCAGCATACTCTTTGTATAGAAATGCATAAAGATGACCAACAACAGCTATAAGCATCTCAACGCATATAATAAAATCTTGAAACTGAGCAGCTTCTTCTGCATCCTTAATGAATCCAGACTTTGCAGCCAGAAAAACCAGAACTCCCTGAAGAAGAAAGAAAAGAAACATGACTAGAAGATCCCCAAGCTCACATTTTTTTATTCCTTTTTTTTTTATTCTCAGCTGATAAATTTAACACACTAAACCTAAACACTGCAAAGAAGAAAAACAACAAACAGAAGACACATCTATCATGTACAAGTATATCCCCTTCCAGTTCTAAGAGAAAGTACACAGCTCAAACAACATTATGCCTCTCTTACAAAAAGGAATACATGATATACTTAGGAATTTGATGCAGGAAGAAAGTCAGAATAACAAGAAAATGAAATTTTTCTAGGAAATTTATTTTCTTTCCTAGCAGAAAAGATCATATCTAGTAGATTAGTCTTATTGAGTCTAGACAATCCTGTTCTAGATATTTTCTTAATTGAGATACTTATTGAGTATTTAAATGTCTTCTTTATGGTTAACTGTGTTTTAGGGTGGGGGGATTTCAATGGAGAGCTTTCGAGAAATAAGGTTTGAGAGTTGCCAAAGTACTAAAGTTATATTGCTATTTAAACTACTTGATTTCTTGAGGATTTCAATTAAAGTTTTCATTAATATACTCTATTATCTTGTTTTGGTTTTGTTCTTTATTATGCTGCACCAGAATTATTCTACAGTGACTACGCATAACTTCATTTTTGCATTAAAGAAATGCTAAAACTCTGCAACTTGTGCACAAACAGTGAATAGGAAAGGCAAAAGCCACCAAAAGTTCTAAAAAATATAGTTGTCTAAAACTAGCAGCACAACTTTTAGCAGTAAAAAAAGGTTGATTACATGTGCCCTTGGACAAAATATGATATATCAGACTAAAACTTATAGCAAGTTTAACAGATAAGAAACCAGGCAAGGGGTTGCATACAGGTCAAGCCATTTTCAAATCCAATATGCATACCCTTGAAAATGTTCCTTAACACACAAGAGAATCATGTGTTGTCTCTGCTCTTCATGGACATCACATAGCATGAAACTATGAGCACATTGTGTGCAAACAAAACTTTACAATCAGTCTGTAAAGCTTCGCAATGATAACAAATCGTGGATAAAATTTTACCTGCCAGTATGTCAAGAAAACAACAGATTTGATGATGTTAAACTTTGGAACTGGATTGAAAGGCTGAAGCAGATCTTTGCATGCCACATAAAACAATGCCAAAGCATACAATGCCAGAGTATAGGAGATTGTGTATATAATGGTGAGATACAAATATGATTGTTTAGGACTGAAATTTCCATCCATGTATTTCCCTTTTGCATAAAGTATGAGTGTAACAGCAACTTAGAAGGGCTTCAGAATCACAAATTGCAAACAACCCTGCTTGCACCTTCGAATAAAATGGCTGCATTGAATCAAAACTCAAACTCAGACAGAAATTAATGATAAAAGCCTTCAGAGAAGATAGGACTGCAGACTATCCAGTCCATATTTTCTAACCAAAACAGAAAATGAGATTTGAGCATGCCAAAAGCCATGGAAGAAGAGAAACTCACCCATCTAGCGGCATGGGAGGAAAGCAATAAGTCATCAGACACCATGATGGCTTCATAACCCGACCACTTAAACTTAGCACAACTGCTCCGGGGCCACCAACCCAAGCCAAGCATAAGGACAGAAAGTTTTAAATGACCCAAGCTTCATAACTGAAACAGTAAACCAATCATTAGCATAAATGGTTCATGCAGTATATACACAGATAAAGCTTAACCCCAGCCATGTAAATATTATTAGTATGTGAGCCACTTGTCCAAGTAAATTTTTTGGGTTATAGTGGGATGCTGAAGAAGGTCGCTTATTCATTCCCAGGTGCATATGGTAGAACGATAAGGAATAATAGTGGTGTCAAGTGAAAGGATCGATAGCACAATGAAAGTAGAAAAACATTGAGCTGGTTACCGTCACAATTTGGTTAGACAATGTTAGAAAGGGGAAGGTAGGCAATCTATGCTGCTGCAGAACACATAAAAGACTTCATGGCCCAAAGTGGCACCTCAAGAGCTTGTCAAATGACACAACAACTAGATATGTGGATCTAACCCAGGACAGACCACTTGTGGGCCGCAGAAGAACCCTTGGGTTGATTCCTAGTGGCACTAAGCCATCCAACATAATAATAACACTACCATAATAACCACCATCACCAGGCAATATTTGCAACCATCCATTCTTTTCCAGAAAATCTTAGTGTTTATAGATCTTAAATGCCCTGCTGATTCGATCTACAATTACAATGATGTACATTATATGTCTTTCTGATATAATCTGTATGTCCGAAGGAGTACTTCAACTATTCATATGTATTTTAAAGAAAAGAAGAAGAAGATAAACAAACAATTGACGATGATAAGTAATCAATAATTCCAAGATCAAGTGGGAATGTTTGCAGATGCTTGCTATTTTGATAGAAAATATGTTGTGACATTTGGATATAAATACAGATCTCTATACATTGTATATAAATAGATAGAGCTACTGCAATTTTTTAATGAAATGAAATACATGTACTCTTACACTTCACATATGGAATTGAAATAGATAGAACTCTCTGGAAAAATCAGGGACAAGAAAGACAACAATGCATAAACCTGTGAACGTTTAACCAATAAAAAATTTCTCACTTACACCTTTCTAAAGCAGTTAAAGGAACAGGACAAACAGATTGTTCCACATAATTTGTGAATCAACTAACAAGCACAAAGTATGCCTTCTGCGAATTTTAAGACCATCCGTTCACAAATATGTATTTGAATATGTTTAACTAGCTGCTGAGGGTGAAGGATTTTTATTAAATGAAAGCCAGCCAAACAACTCTAAAATAACCTGGAAAGGGTGGTGGAAGAAAACAGATTATTGCTCCTAACAAGTCTCTGTGAAAAGGAGCATTTTTTCTTCATTTATTGCTCACTCCACTACAAGAAATTTTGAATACGTAGACCAATAACCAACCTATTCTACTGCCTGTCCAGTTAGCGGGCTATTCATACTATGATAAACCTCACTCTTCCAGTAACTTTAGTAACTAATGCGGTCTTTGTATTGACGACAACTAGAAATTCCATAACAAATTACCTCTTCATTTTTTTTCCTTTAACACACAAATTATGCATTGTTTCGTTATACAACATCTTGATTATTAATAAAACCTCTTTCTACTCACTTTTTTTTCCATTCTTTAAGAAAAAATAGAACACAAAGTCCGCTAGATTATATGCACATGTTTTTTCATTATTTACTATCTTGGTTATTTAATAAAATCTCTCTCTCTCTCTCTCTCTATATATATATATATATATATATATATATATATCAGTGCAACCAGCTTACCCTTTTTGCCTTCATGTTTCTTAATTGAACTATTATAAATATAATAACAGCAAGTGAGAAAGAAGAGAAGCACAAACCGGGACCATAAAGATGATGCGGACAATGTATCTCTGATAAGTAGGTTCAGTATAATTCAAAAAGTGCCTATAGATGTGGAAAATGGCCAAAGCCATAGCTCCCAAGGTGCAGAAGAAAGCAATTACGCTAAAGTAAATTGGCAGCAATTCAACCATTGTGAGCAAGCAAGGTAAATAACTAATCCACCACACTAAAAAAATACGTGCCTACAATAATCCCAAAAGGAAAAAGAAAAATTAGTTACCGACTTAAGAAAATAACGAGCGTAAGAAGTAAATACAAACAAACCTCAGGAGAAACAATGAGTTAATAATCTTCGTAAGATTGGAGGAGGAAGAGAGCTTCGAAAATCGCAAACCCTAACTGAATCATTACTGTCAGTAAGAGAGAGGAGAAAAATAAAAAAAAGGCATGAATTAACTCCTCTTGCTATAAATAAATAAATGTAAAAGTGGTAGTATTAATCGATGAATATTGCAATGATAGAAATGAAACCGCCGGCTTACGAGGATATTAGTTAGGGGGAGGGGAGGAGAGGAGATCTGACTTACGGAGGCCTTGCTTCGTTTACAAACCAAGTACCTAACTGAATGATTTGATTTCATGAGATAAAATGAAGCGCTGCTGACGTTGCTACCTCTCTAGAACGTGGAAGAGAGGATTGTTATTGCTATTACATAGATAGAAAGAGAGGGAATTGCAATATTTCAATGTCTTTTCTGGTTTTCAATTTTCTTTTCTTTCTTCTTCCTTTCCTTCCTTGCTCCGCTGTTTTTTTTTACTAAGTCCTAGTGGGGGTCGCCCGGCTTCGCAGCGGCTAATTGTTTTTTAGCATAAAAAATATAAAAAAATACTAATATTTAATAGTGTTAAATATATCTGGAAAGTTAGAGGCTGGATGACTGCAATATCTTATGCAAAACTAATATTTATAATATTAATTGTAATATTAATAGTAATATTTATAATATAAATAATAATATTTTTAGTATTAATAATAATATTAAACCTGTTATAGTTTTTTATTATTTGAAATTAAATTTATGGTTTTTTTATAGTAATAATATTTTTTAAAAATATTATTAAAAAATATAAAAAAATGCTAATATTTAATAGCGTTAAATCTATCTGCAAAGCTAGATTCAAGAGCCTGGGTCTGACTGCAACATCTGACCCAAGAGTAATATATATAATATTAATTGTAATACCAATAGTAACATTTATAATATAAATAATAATATTTTTAATATTAATATTAATATTAAACTTGTCTGGCCCATGTTCTTATAATTTTTTTTCATTTACAATCAAATTTATGATTTTTCTTCGATAGTAATAATATTTTTTTAAAACATTATTAATGATAATGATAATAATAATAATAACAATAACAATAACAATAAGAATAATATTAATGATTATAAACTTGGGTCTGACGCCCTAGTCAGATCCAAGTTTCTGGGGTCTAGTTCGTCTAATAATAATAAAAATAATAATAATAAACTTGTCAAACCTGGATTCTTGTAGTTTTTAATCCCTTCAAATCAAATTTATGGTTTTTCTTCAATAGTAATAATATTGTTTTTTCAAATTTGATAATAATAGAAATATTAAGAATAAAAATAACACCAACAATCATAATAATAATAAGAATATCAACGACGACAACGATGACAACAACAACAATAATTTTTAATTTTACCCTTCAAATAAAATTTATGATTTTTTTTTCAATAGTAATAATATTTTTTTAAAAATTTATTAATGATAATATTTATAATATTAATAATAATATTAAACATGCTTGACTCAAGTTCTTATAGTTTTTAATTTTACTCTTCAAATCAAATCTACGGTTGTTTTTCAATATTAATAATATTTTTTTCAAATTTATCAATTATTATATTAGCAATATTCATTTTAATACAAATAATAATATTTTTAATATTAATAATAATATTAAACTTGCATGACCCATGTTTAAGTGGGTCTGGCTGCAAAACCAGACCCAAGAGCCTTGAATGTGGGTCTGGTTTCAATGCCGTGTCATGAAAGTGTCATGACTAAATAGAAAAAAAAATTAATATTAAAGAATGAAATTAAAAAAAATTAATTGAAAAGGAAAAAATAAAGCAAAAAAAAAAAAACAAAGCAAAACACTATTTCAATAAATAGTGCTTTGCAAGGAGGGGTACAATAAAATCCCCTCTTAAAAAGTAAACAAAACAAATCATGAAGTTTAATTCTCAATCAAATCGATATCAAAAAATAAAATTGGAAGAAAAAAATTAATTAGAAAAAAGAAAATAAATCTGAATTAACTGGGTTAACCCGTCAAATCAGGTTAACCTGTCAAATCTGGGATCCCTGTCATAAAAGTGTGATAACTAAATATAAAAAAAAATTAATATTAACGAACTAAATCAAACAAAAAAAAATTAAAAAGAAAAAAACAAAGAAAAAAAAACCTATAACTAAAAAAGAACAGACATTTACCGTGGATTGCACTGTGTGATTCACAAGAAAAGCCTGATAAGTTTTAGTTATAATTAATTTATTTAGTATTATTAACTGTGTTTGAATTTGATTTTTAATAAAAAAACTGCATTATAAATGTAACTTATTATTATTTTAAATTTTAAATTAAAGAATGGAAAGATGATTATAAATCTATTAAAATATATTAAAAATATAAAAATTGATGAATTAAATAAGTGTTGTTGATTGAAATGGAAACTGATATAAAAAATAAAAGTTATTTTTATACTTTTTTTATTTATAAAATATATTAATTTTAATCACATTCTTATCTATTTTAAATTTAAAAATAAATTAAATTAATTTCTTAAAATACTATGAAATCTTAAAAACAATTTAAAACATCAATTATTATTAAAAAAATTAATCTAAAGGATTAAAAAAATAAGAAAGAAGTTATTAATTACAAATTAAAAAAATTAAAAAAAGAGAGGTGATATCTACACGTGCTGATTTTGTGATGGAAGTAGTTTTTAAAAATATTTTTAATTTAAAAATATTTTATTATTTTTTAATTTTTTATATTAACACATTAAAATATTAAAAAATATTAACTTAATATTTTATAAAAACAATAAAAATATCATACATTATAAGTCATGAAAACTCTATTTATTGTTTGTTTTTGTGATTAAAAAAATATTTTCACAAATTTCATTTTTTTATCCCCATAGTCATTACGAGGAAGAGCCCCTCGGCTTTGAGTTCTATTTTTTTTTCTTTTAGATTGTTTTAATAAGTTAATATTAAAAATTAATTTAAAAAATAAAAAAAATATTATTTTTATATATTTCTAAATAAAAAAATACTTTAAAATATGTTTCGGTAGAAGAGAAATAAGAAAGGTAGCCGAGCCCCCTTTTCTCCCTTGTATGACACTCTCCTCTTCATTATGGTTAGTAATTGTAGCGGTGTAATAAAGGTTTCTTCCATATTCCATTCTGCTACGCCTATTAGCAGTGGTAGTTGTCGGAGGAGGATATCATCTCCATTCTCCATCTTCTTCTTATTTTTGTGCTTCTTTTTTGACCGAAACTGACAGGCACAGGCCTCGCTTAAACTCTTTGATAGACAAAACTCAATTTATTACTACCACTGCTACTTCCATCAGCAGCTTCATTCTCAGTGCCATCTCCACTCCCAATTCTATCCTCGCCCAAAATACCCAACTTGACGATAATTTTAAAGATGGCACTGATGCTCTGAATCACGAAACCACCCGCCCAAATGACCAGCTTGACATTTCCAACTTGTGTTTGCCTCAGCGACTTATCCAAACTCTTCACACTCAAGGAATTACTATTCTTTTCACCATTCAAGTCAGTACTTCCCTCCTTTTCCCCTTCATCTCTTTATTTGCAATACTGGATAGTATTTTCTTATGGAGTATCCTCTTATTGTTTTTCTAGATTGTATTGCTTTTGTTTTTCCCTTGAATGATTTAGAGAGCTGTTTTAGTCCCAGCACTAGAAGGTCGAGATATCATTGCTCGTGTAAAGAATCGGACTGGAAAGGCATTAGCTTTTGGCATTCCCATCATCAAACGCCTCACTGAACAAACAAGTTCACAGATACTCATAATGCCACATATCATGTCTCCCTTTATAATTCTTTGAATTCATGACCTCAATGTCTTTCTTTTCTAATTAACTTTACAGGCCAAATGGTAGGCTTCCTAGAGTTTTGGTCCTAACACCGACTCGGGTGTTAGCGAAGCAAGTAGAGAAAGAAATGAAAAGGTCTGCACCTTATTTGAATACTGTCTGTGCCTATGGAGGGGTTTCGTATATCATCCAGCAAAATGCTCTTTCTCGCGGGGTTGACATTGTAGTTGGAACTCCAGGTCGAACCATTGAACTATTGAAAGGTAACAGCCTCAAATTGGGAGAGGTTGAGTATTTGGTCCTTGATGAAGCTGATCAAATGCTTTCATTTGGATTTGAGGAGGATGTGGAAATTATTTTCGGAAATCTACCATCAAAGCACCAGAGCATGTTTTTCTCTGCAACTTTGACTTCCTGGGTTAAGAAATTGGCAAGGAAATATTTGGACAGTCTTTTGCAGATTGATCTGGTATAACCCCTTTTCTTTTATTCTTGTTTTTTCTCGTTTACTTTCCCTTTCCCTTTCCCTTTCTTGCTATTGCAAGTATCTGTTGGCATTGGGAGAGAAATGGCTCTACTTGCAGGTAATAAATTTTGGATTTGGCCATGGCAAGTAAAAAAAGGAAAGTAAACAAATGCCAAAGATGTGTAGAGCTGAGTAGTAAAGTAGTAATCCAGCAACTCATGGGACCTTTATAATTGGAATTTGTCCACCTAGCTAGTTTTTTATTCTAACATGTTGGTTGCAATTTACTGATTTCAATATACTGAGAAATGTGACACCTTTTTTTAGGTTATTCACTGAGCTTCCCGATGATCCAGAAACTTTTGTGCATCGATGTGGTCGTACTGGTTGTGCAGGGAAGGAAGGTACTGTTATTTTAATGTTTACCAGCAATCAAAGGAGTGCAATCAGAACCTGGAGCGTGTTGCGGGGTGCAAATTTGAGTTTGTTAATCCACCAGCTATTGAAGAGGTTTTGGAGTCATCAGCTGAGCAAATGGTTGCTACTTTAGACGGAGTTCAGCCTGAGTCCTCACAGTTTTTCGCCCCATCTGCCCAGAAATTGATCGAAGAACAACGAAGAAGTGCTCTTCCTACTAGACTAGGACATTTGAGCAAAAATTAAAGGAACCTCATGCAGAAGTATCTGCTTTAGGTCGGCATATAAGCATGTCTGCTCAGGAAGCACGGAGAGTAATTGATCAGATTCGTGGAAGATCTTACGAAGAAACACTCATGATACTGGAGCTGATGCCTAATCGAGCATGTTATCCCGTTCTTGAATTGGTTTATTCTGCAGCAGCAAAGCCAATTTAGTTATTAGAAAAGATGGTGAATGAAGGTGGTACTGTGTAAAGGGCGACGTCATGTCATGTAATCAGAAGACTGAATTGTTATAATGGAGGATATGAATATATGCAATATTATTTAATAGAGTAAGTATTCCACTTGGTGCTAAGGTCCAAGACGATCCGTTTCTCTGGTTTGCACAAGGAACGATGTTATTTTAATTTTTAAGATTAAAAAATTTCCTTTTCTTCTGATGGTTCAAGTCAAGTGCAAAAAGAAAAAAACGAGGAACGTTTAATGGGCCAGTGAGACAGCCCACAAAATGAAGCATAGAAGGAACACAAATATCTCTGTCTGTCTGTCTATAGCAACAAGAAGCAAAGGAGGAGGTGTGCAAAGCCACACGTTTTGGAGAAGCGCGGCCTTATCTTCCTTGCTGCTAACTTCTACTACTACACTCCCTCCCCGCCTACACCCTAAAAATATCCCAGTCTTTCCTTCTCTCTATTTTTCCATATACTCGCTGCCTTATCTTGAGGAGTGGAGCAGGAAATAAAGAAGAAGAAGATAAAAATGGCTTCTACTTCTACTGTAATTGGGGTTTCTTCTATCTTCCATTCAAAGACCACTACTAGTTGTAGAAGAGCAGCAGCAGCGACAACAACAACAGCCGCAAATTTGTCATCAGCTATGCCACTTTCTTCCTCGTCTGCTTCTTTTTTGTCTGAAAAGCCTCCCCACTTCAATTCTTTGATAGCCAAAACACAACTTAGCTTTAAACACAGCCTTATTATTAATACCAACAGCACCTTCACTCCACCTAGTGCTATCGCTACCCCCAATCCCATCCTCAGCGAAGAGGCCTTCAAAGGGCTAGATGGGTTTTCTGATTTTGAAGCTGATGCTGATACCGACGATGCTGTCGATTACGACTCTTCTGAAACTGAGCCAAACAGCAATACTAGTGAGGACGAACTTGACATTTCTAAATTGGGTTTGCCTCAACGCCTTGTCCAAACCCTCCAGAATCGAGGAATCACTCACCTTTTCCCCATTCAAGTCTGTACTTCCCTCTTTTCCTTTCCTTTTTTCTTTTTTTGGTTTATTACCATATTTTTATCCGGTAACTATTGTTGTTCTTGCTCCTTTCCATTCCATAGCTCTACATATTTCCTATCTTACTCTTTTCTTTGCTTTGCAGCACTAATACATGGTTTTTTTTTTCCTTTTTTTTTTTTGATAAAAATGAACTAATACATGTTATTTGAGATATCATCAATGTCCTGTCCCTTATTTTCCTAGTCCATTACTTGTTTGAGATATTTAGCTATTTTACTATCTTGTGTCCTGCTATCATCCCTTTTTTATGTCCTAACTTATCCTTTTGCTTTTCAATGATTTAGAGAGCTGTTTTAATTCCGACTCTGGAAGGACGAGATCTCATTGCTCGTGCCAAGACTGGGACTGGCAAGACATTAGCCTTCGGCATTCCAATCATTAAACGCCTTACTGAAGATGCTGAGCTAAGAGGTTCCCAAAGGTGGGTGCTCACTTTGCCTGCTGCAGATGTCCATCTCCCTTTAATTCCGTGTATTCATGAGCTTATTAATTAATGTCTTTATTTTGCTTTTTGACAGGCGAACTGGTAGGCTTCCTAAAGTTTTGGTCTTAGCACCAACTCGGGAGCTAGCAAAGCAAGTAGAGAAAGAAATTAAAGAGTCTGCACCTTATTTGAGCACTGTTTGTGTCTATGGAGGGGTTTCCTATGCCACACAACAAAATGCTCTTTCTCGTGGGGTTGATGTTGTGGTTGGAACTCCAGGTCGAATCATCGACCTACTGAAAGGTAACAGCCTCAAACTGGGAGAAGTTGAATATTTGGTTCTCGATGAGGCTGATCAAATGCTTTCATTTGGATTTGAGGAGGATGTGGAAGTTATTTTAGAAAGTCTACCATCAAAGCGCCAGAGCATGCTTTTCTCTGCAACTATGCCCACCTGGGTTAAAAAATTAGCAAGGAAATATTTGGACAATCCTTTGCAAATTGATTTGGTATAATCCCTTTCTTTTTTAATGTCTTTGTGTTCTTTGATTCTTGTTATTGCAATTGTCTGTTGGTACTGGATAATAGAAGTCTTTACCAGCACAGAATAATTTTTGGAGTTGGGTATGGAAATGGAAAAAAAGAAAAGAAAAGGAATAACTTACTGCTTGCAGATTGAGGGTAAACAAGAAGATAATTAAATTTATCTGACTTAACCCAAAAACATGTAATTAATCCTTTTCACTTTTACAGGTTGGGGACCGAGAAGAAAAGCTGGCAGAAGGAATCAAACTTTATGCAATATCAACCACAGCAACATCAAAGCGAACCATTCTCAGTGACCTTGTAACGGTATGAGTTGGCAGTCCCATCATTCAAAATCCATTTGTCTTTATTATTGAAGTTTCTATGGATGTCTGAGCCTGCTTGAGTTCTGAAGAGATTTTTGTTCGAATTTGTTTCCTGATAGTTTGTGTAGGTGTTGCTTGTTCAGAGCCAAAAATAAAATGCTCCATTTGCTTACTTTACAACAAATTAAAACTTAAAATATCTCCATTTTGTCCTTGTGCCTTATGAGGTGTCAACATCTCATCAAATCTTAATCGAAAACATTTTTCAGCATTGCAGGATCTGAACTTTGTTTTCCCTATATATATATATATATAAAGATTTTGGGACTTCTTAAATAGACTCTGTTAGTCTGCTATGTTTTAGAAGATTGTCACAGAATCGGACAAGAAGGAAACTTTGGAAAATTGAACTTGGGGAAGCACTTCCATGATAAGCAACTAAAATCATGCTAGAATTCTGTAGGCACGCTCTTGAATACCATCAATTAGAAAATCCTTCTAGGATTTTGTTATACGCATTTATATGTGTCACTTATAGTTCCTGTCTGAGTGGAAAGTGGTACTTTAAATGGCAAGCTTGCTTCTATGATAAAACATTTAGGTTATTAGTAAGTATTTACTATTGAATGCATTTTTGTTTCATTCATTATCAATTACTATTGTGATAATAGAACTCATTATTGGTCGAAGTGATTTCAGAAAGGGTACAACTAAATTCATTAACGGTTTTGTTATTCCCACCACTTGATTCTCTTAAAATGACTAACATATCTTCTTCATAATGTTTATTAAATTCCAGTTTAAAATATCCTCTTCATTACATAAAGAGGTTACAATAGTTATTTTAAGAAAGAAGTGGTGAGAATAACAATTTTTGTAGTGAATTTAGCATCACCCTTTCTGAACCAGAGGTAACTGTTGTTTCTAAAGCAGAAAACATTTCCATTGTATTTAGGTCTATGCAAAGGGCGAGAAGACTATTATCTTTACTCGGACCAAACGAGATGCTGATGAAGTATCCATGGCGTTAACACAGAGTATAGCTTCCGAGGCATTGCATGGAGATATATCTCAGCATCAGAGGGAGAGAACTTTGAATGGTTTTCGACAGGGAAAGTTCACTGTGCTTGTTGCCACAGACGTTGCATCTCGTGGGCTTGATATCCCAAATGTTGATTTGGTAAAGTCGTGGAATTAGTTTTTTAATGATTGCATAAAGAAAGTTCTGTTCTTTTTGTAATTTTGTAATTTTCTGATTTATTTTTATGGTAGTCAGTTTTATGCATTTTAAAAATATGCTAGAATTAGGGGAAAAAGCAAGTTTGTTTTTTCTACAAAAAACATTAACTGCGACAGACTCTCCTATCGCAGTTAATATTGAAGATTAGATTTTGTATCTATGAGGACTCAGAATATGGAATTTATCCCATTAGCTCTGATTGAGACAGGCTGAGTTGTTATTTTATTGATGTGTAATCATTGGGAGAAATGTGCATCAATCATTATGAAAACCATGGATGTAGATATATAATTTTCAATACTTAGATAACTTTTCATACAAGACCTTTTCAATTGGAACTTTTCCCCATTGTTTATTTCCAAACACTCGGGTTGTTTTTTCAACAGCTAAGAAACTTGAGACCTTGTTGACCCTTTTCTCCAGATTATCCACTATGAACTTCCTAATGATCCAGAAACTTTCGTGCATCGCTCTGGCCGTACTGGACGTGCAGGGAAGGAAGGTACTGCCATTTTGATGTTCACTAACAGTCAAAGGAGAACTGTCAGATCCCTAGAGCGTGATGCGGGATGCAAGTTTGAGTTTGTTAGTCCACCAGCTATTGAAGAGCTTTTGGAGTCATCAACTGAGCAAGTTGTTGCTACCCTAAATGGAGTTCATCCCGAGTCTGTAGAGTTTTTCACACCAACTGCCCAGAAATTGATTGAGGAACAAGGAACAAGTGCTCTTGCTGCTGCACTAGCACATTTGAGTGGATTTTCTCGGCCTCCTTCATCCCGGTCTCTCATTAGCCATGAACAAGTAAATAACTAGCAATCAGATTTTGATTTTATAACCATGTGTTTGATATATATATATATATATATATATATATACTGTAGGTGTTGCTCATGAATTTTTTTAAGTTGCACATTAAATGTGATCTTACTTGCAATGATTGCTTGTTTCCTTTTTTAATCAGGCTAGTCTTTAGTTGGACATTTAGTTAACTTCCCGCTGCTGTTTAAATACTATTAAGAAATTGCTCACAAAAAGTGCATTTTTTGCAATGCAAGTGGTTGGTGGGACTGCTCGCTGTTCTTTCACATTTTCACTCAATCATGCTGCAGATAACTTGCGATAACATCTGTGATCATGTTCCATGGATGCCAGTATTGCTGTCAACTAAATTCCCTGATTTCCCAGAACCTTGTTAGCTTAATCGTGCATGCAGCCTCTGCACATTCCTGAGTTTGTTATTTTCAGCTGCAAACTTCTAGAAGCATTTCCTTTTCTGATTAACATGTACATGGTATCCCTTTTCTATTCTAGCATTGTAGTAAATGTGCAAATCCATCAGGTGGTATGATTAGGACGTGGTCTGATGTTTTGTTTATTTGTATTATGTTTTGCAACTTATCTGTTTGCTATTTTTATTTTCTTTAGATAATTGCAGTATATTTGTTTCCTTTACTGTTATAGGTGGACTACAACCTTTATAGCTATCTTAGCATCTAGCCAGTAACTTGAACTGGACCGTTGTATCTGCAGGGATGGACAACGTTGCAGTTGACTCGGGATCCAACCTATTCTAGAGGGTTTCTATCCGCTAGATCTGTTACTGGATTTCTTTCTGATGTTTATCCTGCAGCAGCTGATGAAATTGGAAAAATACATCTAATTGCGGATGAAAGGGTATATTCTGCAAGATGTTCTGAACATATTCACTGGATTCTTTTCTTCTTGATGCATAGCATTCTTCACAACACGCTAAATATAATGTGTTTATATCAGGTTCAAGGAGCTGTTTTTGATCTTCCAGAGGAGATTGCAAAAGAATTGTTGAATAAGCAACTACCACCTGGAAACACTATTGAAAAGATCACCAAGGTTCTTTTTAGATTTTGGTCACTCATTATTGATGGTTGTACTTGACCGCATAGGCTGCTTGAATTAGCTGCAATGATCGTATGCAGCCTAAAATCTTTTTATTAACTTCATTTGCAGCTGCCTGCATTGCAAGATGATGGTCCTCCAAGTGATTTTTATGGAAGGTTTTCTAGTAGGGATCGTCCTGCTAGAGGGGGTCCTAGGGGCCAGAGAGGTGGTTTTAGATCTTCCCGTGGTCAGGGAAGTGGTAGATATTCTGATGATGAAGGCACGAACAGGCGAGGTGGTCGAAGTAACAGTAATGAGAATACTAGGTCCTGGATGTCGAGAAGCAGTGGAGATGATTGGCTGGTCGGTGGTAGAAGATCAAGCAGGCCATCATCTCGAGATAGGTATCTACTTTTCTCATAGCAAACTTGGGCACATTTTACATGTCAATATTGTAGTCTGATTAACCTTAAAAGAATAAGCCACAATATCAATAGCAATGATAGTTTTAGTAGGTTCATCTGTTGGCCAAGACCTGCTTACGCTTTTGTTTAATTCTTTCCCTGCGACAATGTTTGGTAATTGCTTTTAGAAATGCTTCTGGTTGAATCTAGTAATCATGCACTCAATCAAATCTTTGGTGACCTCAATAGGATGAGATTTGGGTACATGTATGATGTGGGCAACTGGTGGATTTCTTTTTTTCATTTTTCTCCTGATCCCCCCCTTTTTTTCCCCTGTTGTGTTTCTTATCTCTTGCTGTCTTGTGTGGTTGAGGGTTTGGACATAAATCCAAGAACATAGATTGTTGAAACTGACATGACATCTTTATTGTGCATAGCAGAAGCTTTGGAGGCTCTTGTTTTAATTGTGGGCGGTCGGGGCACAGAGCATCAGAATGCCCAAACTAGGAAGATTTTTAGTTGCCTCCTTCTGACTTTGGGAATTTTTTGGGACTCTGAACAAGTTGGAGGTGCTGCAGCTGGGAATTGCTTTCTATTTGTTTGCAATTGGTAGGTCTTGTAACATTCCTCGGAGGAGAGGATTCGATCTGAAATTAGCTCACACATGTATGTGGTGCTTTCTGATATTTTATTCATTGCCTTGTGATTGAACACTTCAGTCTAGCATATTGAAACTCTTTTGGGTAGTTATGTGTTGGTAACTTAATGTTTGATTCTGGCTTGCTTTAAGCAATGATTTGTTTGATTCTGGCTTGCTTTAAGCAATGATTTGGTAGACAACCCTGGATATTTTTTTTTCTAAAAAGAATTATTTTTTTCCATTATAAAATTATTATTAAGACCGAGAAAGACAACATAAATTACTATTCACTTAAAATTTGAGATAAAGCTCTAATGTTAAATTAAAAACATCCAATATATAAATGATGGATTAAAGACTATTATAAGTTGCTCAATCTATTTTGTCAAAGAGAATATCGATGACAGTTCTAAAAACTTGGCCTCTCTTGTTGCTGAGAGCGTCTCTCACAACATTCTCATCCGGAACAAATCCCTTGGCCTTCATCTGCTGGAGAAGCTCTTTAAAGACGACCATAAACTTAGGGTTTTTAGGGGTTTGGGGTTTGAGTTTTGAGTTTTGGATTCGAGGTCTGGGGTTTTGGGGTTCGAGGGGGTTTCAGGGTTTGGGGTTTGGGAGGGTTTCGGGGTTCCGGGATTGGGTTTGGGTGCCTGGTTCCGGGTTTCGTGTTCCTAGTTCGGGTTAGGGTTTAGGGTTTATATTTTACGGTTTATGGTTTTAGGGTTTACGTTTTATTAGGGTTTATGGTTTTGGATTTGGAATTTTAGGGTTTAGGGTTTATTAGGGTTTAGTTTAGGGTTAGGGGTTTGGGGTTTACGGTTTATTAGGGTTTAAGGTTTTGGGGTTTGGGGTTTAGTTTAGGGTTTCGGGTTTGAGGGTTGAGGGTTTATGGTTTAGGGTTTTGGGTTTGGGGTTTGGGTTTAGGATTTACGCTCGTCTCAAAATGACTAAGGGATTATGGGAGAAATCTTATACTGTGTGGCATCGTTGCCTAGTAGGTTTTTTTTTTTTTTTTTTCTGGTTTTAAGCTTCCTTATTCTGCCATGAATTCAATTGCTCATAGGATATGGAAGAGATCCGGCCTTGAGGATGTGACATCTTTGGCCAATGGATTTACAATGTTTCGTTTCAAAACAGAAGATGAGCTACAAAAGGTAATTGAAAATGGTCCTTGGATGTTTGGCGGGAAAGCCATTATTCTTCAGAAATGACATTATGGGTTTGTCTTCGACATGAACAAGATCACCAAAATTCCAGTATGGATTCAGATATATGATCTACCTTTTCTTTTATGGACAAATGAGGGTTTAAGTGAGGTAGCCAGTATGGTGGGCCAACCACTCTTTTGTGATGAGTTGACACTTGGATGTAAGTGCTTAGACTACGCGCGGTTGTGTGTGGAGGTAGATGCATCTCTACCATTTGTCCACAAATTTGAACTTGAGTTCTCCACTACTATCAGATTCATGTGAACTATGAATGGAAGCCGAAGAGATGTGAAAAGTGCCAAGTTTTTGGTCACTCATGTCAGCCTTCAGCTGATAAGCAGGTTAACAGTGATGCCTCTCCTAGTCATCAGGGTAAAGGTAATGCCTCACCTGCCACAGACACAAATGATAAGCAGGTTAACGGTGATGCCTCTTCTAGTCATCAGGGTAAAGGTAATGCCATTACCTCTCCTGCCACAAACACATATGAGATGTCCTCTAAAGACTCAGATTCCTCAGCTAAGACAGATACAGATTCCTCAGACGAGACAAACACAGATGAGTAAACCTCTGAGTCCTCAGCTGAAGCCATCTGATCATGGGGATGTTAATTCGATAACTTCACTGTCCACAAACAACCATGCTAGGACATTGTCACTAGAATTGCCTATGTGCACTACTAGTAAGCAAATGTCTTTGCCATCTTCTGAAACCAGATCTTTATCTCGGGTACCTACCATAGATTTACCTAAGTTGACACCATCTCGAGCACGTCCTTCATAATCTCTATCTGTTGCACAATCTGTTGGATGTTATGACAATGGATTTACTCTTGTTAGCAGGAGGAAAAAGAAGAAGGATATTCTCTAGATGAAAACTCGGGCAGCTACACATCGTGTGGCACCATTTTTTTTTACCTTCCAGTTGAGCGATTATCTTACCTGAGTTTTGATTATTTCTATATCAACATGCTGAATGGTTTGTGCTGCTTTGTATATTTTCTTTCGATGTACAAGCTTGTTTTCTTTTTTGTTAACCTTCCAGGTCCTTTGTAATACTTGGGGTATACCTCCCGTATCATGTACTTTTTTGGATCTATTCAACTTAACTTTTATTCAAAAAAAAAAGTTTAGGGTTTAGGGTTTTTTGGTTTAGGGTTTTGGAGTTTAGGGTTTTGGGGTTTGGGGTTTGGGGTTTAGGGTTTAGGGTAGGGTTTAGGGTTTAGGGTTTAGGGTTTCGGGTTTAGGGTTTAGGGTTTAGGGTTTCGGGTTTAGGGTTTAGGGTATTAGGGGTTAGGGTTTTCGGGTTTCGGGTTCAGGGTTCAGAGTTTCGGGTTTCGGGTTTCGGGTTCAGGGTTCAGGGTTCAGGGTTCCGGGTTCGGGGTTCGGGGTTCAGTTTCAGGGTTCGGGG